>NC_036639.1:9061962-9149613 GCF_002806865.2 Cucurbita pepo subsp. pepo | reverse complement strand
AAAAACTATGTGAGTAACCACCAAAATTTTAAAATATAATAATATAATAATATAATATAGTAATAATAAAAATCGATGTGAGTAACGGTTAGATTCAAATTTATATTTTGTAAAAATAACTTTATTTAAAAATATAGTAATAAGAAAAACTCCACCATTTGTTACTCTCCCAAAATCATAAATGTCATACTTTGATATATTTTGATTTGTCCATCATTTCGATTTTGCTGCCACATCATCACGTCGGGTATGTTGTCTCGACTGTAATTCCTTCGTTTTAGCTCTGATTTGAGTAATTGAAAAGTCGTTGAAATTGTTATTCCCGACCTTATACTGTGGACAGTTCAAAATACTGAAAATAATTAATAATTAAAAAAGTAGGTTTGTTATCATCAAAACATCAATTAATTGATTGAAATTAATTAAAGTGAGATCAAGGCCAAAAAGCCAACAATTATATGCTATGATTTTAAGCCATGGGGATCTCATGCATATATGTATGTCATGTGCATCAAGATACTGCGTGTGTGGGCAGTGTGTGGGAAAGTACCACACAACCAACCCTTCTTAGTCTGGAAAGAGCTGAAGGTCATGCTATATTGTTTAAAAAGATAGATCCCATCATGTATGTGTCTGTTTGCATTATCTGACCCCAATAATGAAATTTCTTACTGAGTATTTCTTAAAATACTACAGTCACATACTACCATTATTCTTCAGGTAAAGGTAAAGTGTCCCTATACAGATGACGGTGAATGCTGAAATGGTCATGAAAGCTAAGATAGGAAAGTAGTAGGCATTGTTTTCAAATAATAGTTTAATAGTTGGCTTTTTATTTTCGTATTGAAAATCATGTTAAGGCTTTGTTTTTTACGATGTTGTTATTTTTGTTTCTTGTTTTAAACTAAACGTATAAGATCATAGGTTCATTTGAAATACATTAAGTTTTACATATATGTTATTAAAGGCATGCATGTCTATTTGTTACAAAGTGTGTTAAGAATCAAAAGTCTAGATTTACGGAACCTAGGGTAGAGTTACCATCGTGTCGCCTTTCTTAGGTTCTAGGGTTACGAAGCTTGATTTTTTTTTAATATTATAATAAAAATTGATATTAATTTTCATTGTTCGATATTTTTTAAAACTCCAATCCAACAAGTAAGAAGGGAGCTTTCAAGCAGAGAGACAGTTAAAATTTTTAAGTTTGATTAATTTAGAAATTCACATATGTATTATATATATATATATATATATATATATATATATATATAAAATGTAGGGTCTTAAATAAGTAAAAAAAATTAAATTTCATGACTATATATTCGTTAATTAATGTTTTAATAAATTCAAAATTAAATGAAATTAAAATGTTTTAAAGTAAAAGAAAAAAAAAATAGAAAATGATTATAAGATTTGACGTGGAATGTCTCGGTGGCAGCAATTTTATGAAAATCAAATGAGGAAAAAGAAAAAAAAAAAAAAAGAACAAAATTCATTGCGTTCCTCCTCCATCACTTTTTGTCCCAATCTTTGTCGGAACTCAAGTCAAAGCGTAGAACCTCTGCAATTTGACCACCGCCATTAAGACTTGGTGGGCCCCCAGAATCTTGAGGATTTCGAGCATGACACATGTCTGTTTCTCATTGGATACTGTTTTCCCATGCCTCCTCTTTGAAAAAGTCAAACACATAGGATATTTGTGTAATAAAGAAAACAACTTCTTGTTTTCCTAAGTCTGTTTGGTTTGCTTGGCAGCTGTTTTCCTCACTTGGTGACATCATTCATTCATCACCTCCATCTCCATTACCGACCTAATTATGTGCCATGTTATGAACCCTCAACACTCATATTTGAAATAGGTAAAAAATATATATATATATATATATCTATTTGAGGTCGGGGTGTTAAAACAAACTCGATAATCGAAAAAATTCGATCAACCCAACCTTACTCGTACGTTTTGGTTTGGATTGAGTTCAAATAAATGGAAACTGTGTTGATTGGGTTGGTACATAAGTTACCTAAATCTAGAATAGGTTGAATGGAACCAACCAAGATCTATTTTTAATTTTTAAAAATACTTTTTTATTCTTATACAATTACAATTTCACGATTTTTTATTTTCTATTATTTATTCTCCCACCATTCTCAAAAATAAATTTTAACTATTTAATTTTTCAGTTATTAAATATTTGAAAATAAATAAACATAGCAACATTTTATTTTTATGAAAAACAAAAGTTTGAATGAACACTTGAACNACAAGAAAAATTATGATTGTATTGAATTGGGTTCATTAAATTTCTCAAATTTTAGAGAGAAAAAAAAAAAAAGGAAGCGCGTTTAGAAGTGGGTAAGTGGAAAATAGAAAATTAATGTGAGACATAAATTTCAAATTGAATATGATTATAAAATTTTGGGGTTTTCTTTTTAAAATTTTTAAATTTATATCAGAGTTCTCAATTATTGTAATGGGTATGGTGAAGGAGTTAATGATGCTCGGAGAGCTGTAAAGCACATAATCTAAGACCATACAAAAAATTAAATAATACATCATTATTATTATACATTATGCTCCAATCTATCCACGAGCTAACCCCAGCGACTTGAAAACACAAGTTGTGATCTAATCCACCTAGATGCCCTAAAACCTAATATATCTCCACGATATCCAAGGTGAACAATGAGAATGAAACTATTTGGAGAGTCACTGTGTGTAGGATATAACCCGCTTTGATAAGGAACGATGGACTACATAAAGGGCAACCCGAAGACCCAGTACTATGTGTCAGGTATAACCCATGTGGTGTTTACAATAAGTTTAAGATTTATTGAATTTTCAAAATGAATTGCATTTGATCGACAATATTTTATTAGAACCTCCCGTGAAAGATAGTTTATTTATTTATTTTTTGTTATATAGGATAAGTCTCTCTCATCGTTTCTCTCAAACAATAAGTTTAGAGTCAAGTCACACGTTACTATTTTATTTATCGTTTTCTAAGAGCAATATATGTAAATCCAACGAGTATTAACTATCCAATTCTAAAATAGTGCCTTATCTCTTTTTATACATGTTTCAACAAAAATAGTTAACTTAAAATATGTTCCAAATTCATAATAATCAACTTAACCATTTGTGTAACGTCCGTTAAAAAAAAAATATCCAGTCATTGAAAAAAGCACAAAAATTTCGGAGAGGTGTCGGAATTTTCGCACCCATAGCTTACCACGCTCCCCTTACACCCACAACTTGCCAAACCAACATCAGCCGCCTCACGTAAACTCACCTGCAAAAGAGAAAAGAGGATAGTAGTATCAATCTAATTTTATCTGGATTGGAGACCACCTATGATGGTTTTAATGATAGGTCCATAGATCATGAGTTGCATGTGTTTGCATTTCCCAACCCCAAAAGCAGAGTTACTTATTGAGTATTTCTTAAAATACTCATTCTATTTCAGGTAAAGGCAAGACCACTCATGTACGACTAACGATGATATTGTTAAACACAACTCTCTATGGAAACATTCGCACACTTTATTAAGACCAGTCAAGAAGAGATTTACAAATGTAGAAACGACTGCATTGTATTGCTTGGGATGATGAACCAAGTAGGGTGGAGGGTAACTATATAGTAGCGCATCTATTNTTTTTTTTTTTTTTTTTTTTTTTTTTTTTTTTTTTAATACCTAAATTTATTTATAACATCCCTAAATCATTTTCCTAAATTAGCTAAATCATTTTTCTTAACATAAATATAATTACTCAATGGTTGGGCTTAACCGTAGTGGGTTAGTGTTGATATTTTAACACTTCCCCTCATCGCTAGTCCTCATTCGTTGCACCATGTTGAGCTACAATGAAAATTATCATGTTTGCTAGTGTTCAGCCCTTTTGTAAATAAGTCTGCCACTTGGTCATCTGTCTTGATTTGTTGCATCTCGATTTCTTCCTTCAGGACTTTTTCTCTAATGAAATGGTAGTGTACCACCACATATTTTTTCTAGCATGAAACACCGAATTTTCTGCAAGGCGAATCGCAGATTGGTTGTCGCAATGAAGTGGTATTGGATAGTCAATTTTCTGGTGCCAATCTTCCATCAAGAGTTTCAGCAATGTACTTTCTTGAGCTGCTCCAGTCGCTGCTTTGTACTCTGTAAATCTAATAGACAATGATACTGTTGGTTGTCTTTTCCTACACCAAAAGATTGTCCTCGAACTGAGCTTGAACACATACCCGATACTTGACCTTCAAGTATCGTGATATCGTTTGACATATCTCAAGGTCCGTCGAGCAGCATCCAAAGGAAGCTTCTTTAGACTTCGCATATACTGATTAATGACTCCAACTTCATTCTCAAATCAATTTGGTTGATTCATGTAGATCTCTCGGTCCAACTCTCCATGCAAGAAAGCATTATTCATATCTATCTGCCATAATTTCCAATCTTTATTTACCGCAAGTACCGGAGGAACTTGTACGATAATGATCTTTGCCACTAGACTAAACGTTTCATCATAGTCTAGTCCATATTGTTGAGAGACCCCTGGATCTACAGTCTGAAATTTGTATCTCACGATTGATCCATTCGGGGTACACTTTATTTTGTAAATCCACTTGCAAAAGATAGATTTAACATATCTTGATCTTGGCACTAGTTCCCAAGTTTGATTTTGCTCCAGGGCTATAATTTCTTCCTCCATCACTTTCTGCCACACCGAGTTTTGTGATACATCCTCATATATCTCTGGCTTATTAACTCCGTCTTCTACAATAGTTGCGTTGGCATACTCTAGACTTGGCTTTTGGATTACTTCTAACTGTCTTAGTTGTTGAGGTGCCCTTTGTTTTTCACTAGGTTTGCTTGGTTGAGTCACTTCTTTCTCACCAACACTAGTGTCACTTGAATCTTCAGGCACATCAGCACTTAAGCAAATATATACAGTTTGCTCCCCCGTCTTCTGTGGAAGAATCTCTTAAGTTTGCTCTCCCGTCAGAAGAATTTCTTCAATTTGCTCAAGACCGGGTAATACTTTCTTCTCTGGGCTACCCCTCTTCCATTGCACCACTTTAATCGTCAATCACGTGGTTTGAGTATCCTGAATCAATGATCCAATCATTCTCATAATTGATATGGTCTCCCATCATCACCATGAGTGCTAGCTCATCTTCTTCTATGGCATCCAGTACCTCTGCATCCCATTCCTCCATCTCCATGTTGGAGGATGCCACATTGCTTTTGGTAGATTTTTTTCTTAGACCAATAATCTCTGGACATGTGGCCCTTCTTCCCGCAATTGTAGCAAATGCCCTCAAATCTTTTCGCTTGAGAATTATTGTTATCGTTCTTCTGAGCTCTGTTAGTTTATTTAATCTTGTATTAACCGTAATTCATTTGTATTTACTGTTTGTATTTCAGATTATGTCAGTTAAGGGAAGCTTAGCAGTTAAGGTAAGTTTAGCAGTTAAGGTTAGTTGCTAAGGGAAGTTATTAGCGGTTAAGGAAAGTTATTGGTAGTTATTAATGTGTGGCTATCCTGTCTATATATGTACTGTGTAACAAGTTGAATACAATGAGTAAGTTGGTTCTTCTCTTAGTTGTATGAGTGTTTTCTGACATTTGGTATCAGAGCTTGGTTACATGCCAAAGATCATGTCGTCGAAGTCTGCAACAAAGGAAAGTGGTATCACTCCAATACCCGACGTTATCGAGAACCAACTACTCAGCATGGGCTATGAAGATGAAGGTCTATTTGCGTGGTCAAGGGGTGTGGGACGCAATCGAATCAACTGAGTCTCTGGATAGTCTTGATGAAAGGAAGGATCAAATGGCCTTAGCAGCTATCTATCAAGCAATCCATGAGGAGATGTTGTTTTTGTTAGCAGAGAAGGAGACAGCAAAAGAAGTANATCATTCTCATAATTGATATGGTCTCCCATCATCACCATGAGTGCTAGCTCATCTTCTTCTATGGCATCCAGTACCTCTGCATCCCATTCCTCCATCTCCATGTTGGAGGATGCCACATTGCTTTTGGTAGATTTTTTTCTTAGACCAATAATCTCTGGACATGTGGCCCTTCTTCCCGCAATTGTAGCAAATGCCCTCAAATCTTTTCGCTTGAGAATTATTGTTATCGTTCTTCTGAGCTCTGTTAGTTTATTTAATCTTGTATTAACCGTAATTCATTTGTATTTACTGTTTGTATTTCAGATTATGTCAGTTAAGGGAAGCTTAGCAGTTAAGGTAAGTTTAGCAGTTAAGGTTAGTTGCTAAGGGAAGTTATTAGCGGTTAAGGAAAGTTATTGGTAGTTATTAATGTGTGGCTATCCTGTCTATATATGTACTGTGTAACAAGTTGAATACAATGAGTAAGTTGGTTCTTCTCTTAGTTGTATGAGTGTTTTCTGACATTTGGTATCAGAGCTTGGTTACATGCCAAAGATCATGTCGTCGAAGTCTGCAACAAAGGAAAGTGGTATCACTCCAATACCCGACGTTATCGAGAACCAACTACTCAGCATGGGCTATGAAGATGAAGGTCTATTTGCGTGGTCAAGGGGTGTGGGACGCAATCGAATCAACTGAGTCTCTGGATAGTCTTGATGAAAGGAAGGATCAAATGGCCTTAGCAGCTATCTATCAAGCAATCCATGAGGAGATGTTGTTTTTGTTAGCAGAGAAGGAGACAGCAAAAGAAGTATGGCAGACGTTAAAAACTATCCATGTCGGTGCTGAACGTGTAAAGGAGGCAAAGATCCAAACTCTAAAGATTGAGTTCAAAATTATGAATATGAAGGAGTCCGAGACTATTGATGATTATGCAGCAAGGTTGACAGGAGTTGTTAATAAAATACGTACTTTTGGAGACAAGTTTGAAGAGGCATACTTGGTGAAAAAAATTCTCCGCTCAGTACCTTCTAAGTTTCTTCATATCGCATCGGCAATAGAGAAATTTGCCGACTTAAAGGTGATGACCATGGAGGAAGTCATCGGTCGTCTTAAAGCATACGAGGAACAGATCGGTGGAAACAAAGAGAATGCTGAGCATGTCTTATTGACTCAAGGAGAATGGAAAGCAAAAGAACGTAGCGACAATGGAGGCCATAGCCGAGGGCGAGGTCGTAGTGGTCGCTGGAGAGGGAGAGGTCATGGACGTGGAAACGACTCATTTCATCAAGAGAAGAAGGCTGACAAGAGCAAGGTAAGATGCTACAATTGTCATGGCCTAGGCCACTATGCCTCAGAATGTCGGAAGGTGAAGTGTTATAATTGTCAAAAGATTGGCCATTATGCATCCGACAGTGGATCGAAGAAATGGGAGGGTCAGGCGCACTTGGCTGAGACGCAAAGTGATGAGGATGAGCCAGCCTCACTTACAGCACAAGTTTGTGAAGTCCGAACTCTCGGTTCACCAGAGTTGACGGAGATGGCTTTTTATGAAGAGAAGGTTGTCCCGGAAGAAATTGAGAAGAAAAACAACACTTGGTTCCTAGATACGGGAGACAACAATCATATGACTGGTTGTCAAAGTTGGTTCTCGGAATTGAACGAGTCAGTGACCGGCACGGTGAAGTTGGGAGATGGATCACTTGTAGAGATAAAAGAACGTGGAGATGTGAAGGCTGCGTTTGTGAAAAAAACAGAGAAGATGATCGATGAGGAGAAAATCGATGGCTCTGTGAAGATTGAATCGGAGAAAAAAAACAGAGAAGCGAGAAGAGAAGAAGAGCGATGGCGAGAAAATCGTTGGCGCTGTGAAGTTTGAATCCGAGGAGAAGAGTGATGGCGTTGTGGCAGAGATCCAGAATGTGGCAACAGAGGTAGCGAAAGCAGAGGAGATAAAAAAGAAGGAGGTCACCTGTGACGGTGAGAAGGAGAAGGAAGACGGAAACAATGGCGATGCTATTGGAAAATAGGTCGCCGGAGAAACGAAAGTAGAGAAGGAGAAGGAGAAGGAGGCCATTGTTTCTGGAAGTGCAATTGAAGTAGTACAGGGAACTAAACCTGTTGAGGAAAAGTCGTTGGCCGGACAAGTAGAACAAGTAATTAAAACTGTCGATGAAAAGCAATTGCCCATTGAAACGAAGACAGAGAAGAAGGCGACGATAATGGCGGCAGCGGCAGCGTTGAACAAGTAATTAAACTGGTGAAAGAAACTATTGATATTGGATGTCATTACGTGAAGGCAAAGTAAGTAGAAAGAAACAGTTGCATGAGAATCCAATTACATGGACTTCAAAGAAACAAAGATGGTGACACTTTCATCATGTGAAACAGAGTATATTGCGGCGACGTCAGCTGCTTGTCAAGGAATATGGTTAGGACGTTTACTGAAAGAATTGGTTTGAAGAATATAAGAATGTGAAGATCAAAATACAAGATTAAGGGGATGATTTGTTAGTTTATTTAATCTTGTATTAACCGTAATTCATTTGTATTTACTGTTTGTATTTCAGATTATGTCAGTTAAGGGAAATTTAGCAGTTAAGGTAAGTTTAGCAGTTAAGGGAAGTTGCTAAGGGAAGTTATTAGCGGTTAAGGGAAGTTATTAGCGGTTAAGGGAAGTTATTAGCAGTTACTAATGTGTGGCTATTCTGTCTATATATGTACTGTGTAACAAGTTGAATACAATGAGTAAGTTGGTTCTTCTCTTAGTTGTATGAGTGTTTTCTGACAAGCTCTCCATGGTTGTACAGTTCCTTGCTGACTTCTTCTTTTGTCACCATTGTATCCAGGTTTGGTAGACCGCCTATTATTGCTCCGACTTTCACTTGTGTAGAGTGCTTCTTCGTTACCCTTCAATGTGATGCCTCCCATTTGTTTAGCCATGGCTTCTTGGCTGGCTAACAAATTTTCTAACTCTACAAGTGATGGTTGAGTGAGCCATCCTTGTACAACAATAATGAAGCTTCGATATTCTAGTTGCAATCCGTGGATTATGATCCTCTTCATTCGAGATTCTACAATGGCGGACTTCGGGTCTAGTTTAGTAATATCCCGACAGATCGACTTGACCTTGTGGAAGTACTGAGCAATCGTCATGTCACGTTGTGAAATTGACTACAACTCAATCTCCAGAAGTTGTAGCCTCGTATCGTTCTTCTTTGAGAACATCACAAACGTGTCCCATGCTTCTTTCGGTGTCTTGTCATCCCAAATATGCTTTAACATCTCTTCTCCGATTGTGGTCTTCCAGGCAAACATTGTTTTGCCTGCTTTGATTCTGCATTGGCGCAAGGCGCCGTTAGAATCATCCTCTGGCAGCGTAGTTTCGCATCCGCCAACGATCTCTCAAAGATCATGTCCTTGTAAATAGGACATCATGCATGTTGCCCACATGTTGTAGTTGTTGTTGTTGAGTTTCTTGATTCCTCCAACGATTTGGAAATCACCCATCGTGTTGGCTATACCTCAGTAATACCAAACAAGCTCTTTCAACACAAGACTTGCAGAGTTAGCCACTCACGACACAAAAAAAAAACTCACCCACTGCTAATCTCAAGAAATCGTTTCTGATGTGGAAGATCAGACAGAGCTGCAACCACAGAGCATACTAAGAATTCTAAGAGATCAGATAACCTACACTAATCTCGTTCTGATACCAGATTGTTGAACACAACTCTCCGTAGGAAACACTCGCACACTTTATTAAGACCAATCGAGAAGAGATTTACAAAAACTATGTAGAAACTACTACTTTGTATTGCTTAAGATTTCTTGGGATGATGAACTAAGTTGTATTTATACTAAATAGTAGCCCGTCTATTCCTAAAATTTCTCAACGTTTTTCTTAAAATACCTGAATCATTTTCCTAAATTTATTTCTAAAATCCTCAAATCATTTTCCTAAATTTATTTCTAAAATCCTTAAATCATTTTTCTAAATTTATTCTAAAATAGCTAAATCATTATCTTAACATAAATATAATTATTCATGCAGTGGTTGGACTTAACACTATTGGGCTAGTGGTGATATTTTAACAGATATTGCAATCAAAGACCATGACACGTGCATAGACTAATAGTATTTTAACTTTTTAGACTTAGGTTAGTATAGGGGGTCTTGCATTTAATGTTTTACTTTATTTATTTGTTATTGTTTTTATCTCGTTTTGAATATATTTTCGAATATGTAAGATCATGACACTGTTTTAACATGGACTTTATGTTTCACAATGATGATTTAAATGTTTAATTTCACATAAGAGCATAGGTTAGGATGATGATAGCGACTTCAGATGAGCATAAATCTAGGTTGTTACAATTTGTCTATTAAACCTTATCTTTAAAGTAAAATATTTATCATATAACATAAGTTTAAGATTAAAAATGTAACTTATTCCTTTGTGTTTTGGTACAAAAATAGTGTTTTGTAATTATTATTTATCAAATATATTTTGAAAGCATATGAAACACCAATTTAATCAATCTATTTATGGGTTAAACCTTAAGGACGACTTATAGATCCGATTTTTTTCTATTTCTAAGAATCAGTTTACGAAAATATAGATCTTACCATGAACTATGATTACATGTGATTGTATATCTTGACTCTAATAATAGGGCTACTTACCGAGAATTTTTAAATATTCAACCCGTTTTCTATTCTTTTAGAATAAATTTAAAGCCCTTAGGTTATGTCAAGATGTATACATTTCTTTTAAATTCTTGTTACAACGATATTACTTTTTTATTTGAAATGAGTTTGTTGATAGCCTTTACATTTGAATATTTCTAAATAAATGGTTGAGATATGGAGTTAACGTCTAGATTTAATAGAGATATATTTCGAAGACATTTCGAGTAGATTTGTTAGTAAAAATTTGATACATATATATTTGATAGATTATATCGTGTAAGGTTTAAATTTTTAAGAGCTCTCTATATATATATCAGTGCTATCAAAATGTACTTTTCTTCATTCTCTAGATTGTCTCTCGTTGTAGTCATCAATAAAACCTTTAGCCAATATTTCTCCTCTGAGTTTTCTCTCCCCTATTTTTTTTTTTTTGTGTTCATATTGATCAAGTGTGTGCGTTGATTGAGTATAACGATCCTAACAATACTAATTGTTAGGTATTCCTCCTTGAGTTTTCTCTCTCCCATTCTTGAGTTCATCTTCATCGAGTGTGTGCAGGATCGCTCAACAACGCACACACTCGATGAAGATGAACTCAAGAATAGGAGAAAGAAAACTGAAGAGGAATATTAGGAAGGAGTAAAAAGGTAAAAAAGGTAAAAGAGAGAAGGTAAAAATTTGTAGAAAGGTAGGTATGCAATATATGTGTGGGTGCATCGGTAATAATTGTGGAGTTTTGAGTTGAGGTTCACTTTTTGTTTGACCTTTTTTGTTATTATTTATTTATTTAATTTCTTGCGAGGGATAATGAAAGGCAAAGAAAATATATTTGTTGTCCCTTTCAACTATTCTCTCTCCCAATTTCTAAGTCCCATAGAAAAGGTACCTTCCCAACATACATAGTCGGTTACATGTGGGCCATACAACCTTTCTCTTTTCCCCTCCCCTTTATCTTCTAAATTTTAATACAAATCTTACACACGCTTTCATATTTTAATAATATGATATTAAAACATATTTAAACATAATATATGTTTGAATTTGTATTATTAGATTTGGACGTATATGTTAGTAGGTTAATAGTAAAATTGGCTATGATTTTTAGAATTAGACTATTTGTTGTGTATACCAAATAGAAGTTCGAATAAGTTTGAGACTGGTCCCATCTTAGACAGAGGTTAGTGAGCCAAGTAAAAAAGCAATAGTATATTACTTGATTTGAAGGATACATGACAACACTAGCATTCGACGTGGCAAGTTATTTTTTTTTCTTTTAAAATTAATTTATGAAATTTTATTGAAGACTTTAGAGATCCAATTTAAAGTTGGGGCAGAAGAAAAAATGTTTAAAATGTTTTTGGGAACTCAAGAAAATATAAAATAAAATTGGCAAAATTAAAAGAAAAGTCAAAGTCAACCTTAAAAAAAGAAGGGTATTTTGGTTATTTTTGCCCTTTTTTCTTAGGTATCTGTATGTGAGTTACTTGAGGGTTATTGAAGAAGAAAGGGAAAAAAAAAAAAGTTTGGGAACAAAGTAATTGTCCGATGGCTCTGATCCAGCTACTTGTAGACGTTTTACGATCAAAGTTCATTCACGAAAGACACTCAGAGCCTTGAGGATATTCAATTTGGATTTTTGAATTGTCTAAATCCATTAAGAAATGAGGAAAGAACGAGAGGTAAAGGTTTCAAGATTTTAGACTTGATTTTTCCTTTAGAATATGAGATTATCCTTGAGTTTTAGGTTTTGAAATTAGTCTAAAATGATTTAAGAGGTAATTTTGCACAACTTTTCTGAAGAAACTAGACCATAAATTGATCGGAAGACAGAGTTTCGACGAACTTCAAGAATGATAAGTTTTCTAGTTTTTTAACCAATTTTGAAGAAGTTTAATTCTTTCCATAGTTTGTGTAATTAAATGAAATTAATTTCGTTGGATTGCATCAGGGGAAGGAGGACACATGTTAGCCTTAGAAAATTCAAAGGTAGGTTACGTCCTGAGACTCGAATGCACGCCTTATGAGCTAAAGTGGCAATCTAGTACTACTATGTGTCACACAGAGGACATGTCAAATCCTCCTAGGTTACGTCTCGAGACTCGAATGCACACTTTGTGTTTTTGGCCAAGTGCTAGGAGTACAAAAGCAGTATGTTTCAGTTAGACCTAGGTCGGATAGTGTATCGCGTTGAGGCAACCAGGTGTCTTTATATGGCGATAATTGTCAAGTTCTCATGAACAAGGCATTTGTGATGTAAGCCCATCCTGATAGGGGGGTACGAGACCACATAGGTATTTTAGTAGCTGGCAAGCACATAAGGTCATTTCCCTAGGATCAAGATGACCCGTGGCCATGTAGAAGAGTTTATTAGTTAACCTTCCACGATTGATGTTTAGACCAATAGGTGTGATATCAGATTTTATAAGATTGTGGCCTTGGGATACCAGTCATTCATTGTTGTGGTGTAGCAAGCTAACTAGGTCAAAAGTGCAGTAAAGATACTTCCCTTCGAGCTAAGATAAGTTGTCGAGTAGATCCACGGTGCTAGAAATCAGAGAATATCCTCCAGACCTAGAGAGGGTTTGTTATGGATAAAAGAACCCTATAGAACTTAGACTTGAACTTCCTCGAGTCCAGAGAAAAGCTCATGATAACTTATTAGGGATTGGATGCAACAAGATAAATCTATCTCATAACCTGGCCAACCATGAAGCTCTGAGTATTTTTATACTCACCTCATTCTACATTTCTTTTGTTGGTGTTCGCTAACTCTTAGAATTTGGGGCGTGATCGCAGAAGCGTTGTCCTTGAGTGTTTGTTCAGTGCGTCCTGTCTAGCTCTCTCAATGCTCTTTTATCTTTTTTCACAATAATATACTAGAAGCTAAAAAACCCTACTCTTTTAGGTCAAGTTTTCAAAGTTTGATTATTTTATATCAAACTATATAAAAGCAAAATAAATTTACGGGTAGGAAATCTGGTACAAATATCCACAAGTCAAAATCATTACATAAATAGAAAAGAATAAAATCATACGATACATTAATTCTATATGGGTCGGTATCAACTACCATAGTTTTTGGAAAAAAAATCATTATTTAAACAATACCAACTTTGGAGTCATCCTTGTATTAAAATGTTAATCACAACAAAATTGAAGAATAAGCTGAAATGAGTGGATAATCTAATTCTCAAGACCATGATAATGAAGTTTCTAAATAAAGATACGTTAATTCTCTAACTATTGGGATTAAGCCAATGGGATGTGAAGGGCGGCGAGATGGCATCACCCACATGCTTTTACAAAAGCTACCAAGGACACAAAGATTGCTTTCCTTTCCATCAGATTGTCCTTTATGTTTTTTTAAGTTTTAGGTAAAATTCTCTTTTCCAATTCTCTTTTCCTCTTTTTGAATTTTTACATATCATAGATTTTTAAAGATTTACCGGATAAAAAAAAAGTGACAATTTGCAGAGAGAACGAGATGTATGATATGTCACACTACAAAAATATGAGGAAAGTATAGACGCCCCATGTCGACACCCCTCTATAGCTACTGAGATCATGCACCTGAAAAAGAAAAGGTAGAAACGGTTGTGTATTTAAATATACCCAGTAAATAACATACTTGTAGGTGATCACGGGCTTTACGTTAGGCTTTAGGTGGAGGGCTCACACGGTTCATAGATTTGGGTAGCTAGTTTTAATCATTATCCGTACTTCAAGAACTATCTTTATTAAGAACTATCTTTATTAGGTGGGGTCAACATGGTGAGTATTAACTTGTTGGTAATCCATGAGAGGTTTACTAGTAACTCATCCTACATACCATGTAGTCGTCAAAAGTTGGGGGGAGCAACCCCTCTATACGTGTTAGCTCTACTCATTACTCGTATGACCAGTGTCAGCTCCCTATACGGATCCACCGTGTAGGATAATCTAAGTAAATTATCAAGTCACATGTTCCTAATCAACCTCGAGTCTAGCTCAACGATACTGTACCATAGTGGAAAAGGAAGTGGAAGCTCCACAAACATTATACCGACTGCTCTTGGCCTAGGCGGCTATCTTTGTCTACCCGGGTTGTTGCGGTGATTTTCTAGGTCCCTAAGGTAGTTTCGTGACTGTGGGATTGATTCATGACACTAGGTTTCTTGGTTTCGACTCTTCGAGTCTGGTTTGTTTGGGAGCACTAAGGGCTACACCCTCTGATCGTCTCTCATGATTATAATGCACTCGAACTACTGGAGGCATTTCAACCTAGGTCATTGTCTAGCCAAACTAACGTTCACACCCTAGTTTTGTTTTACTACAGGGAGAATCACGCATTCAATCACCTAGAGTTATTGTACAATAAATTATACACACAGTCACATATGCTCTACGGGGTGATAACATCTATCAAGCACCCAAGCGCAGATATACAATTTTTCATCCTCTGTATTAGCACGATTACGTACAAGTAGTAGAAAAAAGTCCATCTCATCATGGGAGGAATAATACAATTATGCTAGTAAAAAGATTAACTATTCTCATGCTTATCCAATCAGACATACAAATATTACTTCCTAGAATCTATGTGGTTACTTATTTGATTGTTGCATACCTTCTTTAGTTTAATTGCTGGCTAGCAAAGTGACCAGAAATTTTATAAATTCTCTATAGCGTCCTAATTCAGACAAATATAAGTTAGGATTGAAATCAAGACAAAAAAAATATTAAAAAAAAAAAAAAAGATGGGACGGAGGAAAAAGGGCCATTCATGTGCTTCCCCACGTGCGCTCACACGCTACAAGAGGATACCACGTGCACAATGCTGTTCTACCGTTGTGGGTCAAGGAAGCCAGGTCAAGTCGGTCAAACAGATGCGAGTCACATTTTTGGGTCGTGGTGCGGGTTGGATGATCTGATTCGCTAGCGATACGTGTTTCCATTGGTAAGCTGACAAGCTATTCCTCCTAGTTTGCAACACATGTTGTTGGCGTTATGGACGTCTTCCTTGCCCATGTGGTTTGACATGCATCCCTCGATCTCCTTCGGCCGATGCGAATTACCTAGATTTCGATGAGAATTCTTCCTTTTTCATATTCACAATAATTTCTTTGCATTTTTATATCTTCTTGCACATAACTCAAATCAACTTAATTTCTAAGTCAAACTTTTAGAGTTTTAATCCATCTTCCTCATGGTATTTTTCTCATAATTTTAAATCAACTATATTGTAACTCGGGAGGAATTACTCTTGAAACGTCCAATAAATCTTGCAAATCTAAGGAAACATTGAGACTAAAATCTCAAGCTTTTTTTCCTTTTTTGAAAATTAGCCTTTAAATTCATCTATAAAATCTCAAAAGTTAGGTACGTAACGAAAAGTTAAAGAAATTGATGTAGGTATTGAGCTCGGACATTACATTTGAAGATCTAGTTGATACTCTTTAAATAATATAGATTGAATTAAAAAGAAAAAGAAAAAACAAAGCATTAAGATTTAAAACGTAAGCCAAATAATAATATGCAAGACGAGAAACTACTTGTAACGACCCTACCTTTTTTTTTAAAAAAATAAGGTCGCCACTAAATGCATGTCATGATAACATCGGCAAAAAAAATCATTTTAAATAATTAAATTTAAATGTTGACATAGAACATAAACATTCATATATTCATTTTAAATTTAAAGATAACATCATAAGAATAGCGTAAATAAAAATAACGAAATAACTTTTCATATCAAGCTTTAAAAAGAAATGTAATTGTCCTATACTAACTCGAGGCTACAGCTTAAATGTAGAAATTTTAACTATCCTAACTTTATTTATATTGCCTCCTTAAGTGACATCTTCATCCACACATGAATTTATTAGTGGGCTCGTATACGTACATCTAGACCTAACTATAGGCTAGCACATGCTACGTTGCGAGAATCCAGTAGAAAAAAAAGAATGCATATCATATCATGGTGTATGTGTTCATACGAATTATATTGGTGAAATATCCTGTGCACATGACATACAACATGCATGAGGTCTCATAATTTCAAATCATAATACACGGTTATTATGGTGCACATTATATGTAACGACCCTAATATTTTACCTATTTAATTTAAGGTCATTACTACCCTTGAAATGGGAATATACATCAAATGGGCCCTATTCTTAAATGCCATTTAGTCTCCCTTTTATTACCTCAGGAAAGAAAAAAAAAATGATTAAAGTAAAAAGAACAAAACATTATTGAAAATAGAGGAAAAACAAAAACCAAATGAATGTTTTATTCTACCTTATGGCTTATTGTGCAAAAATATTTCAACTTATACTAACTTATGCTAATAATGCAAACCGAATTCAACCTACACTACGAAATGGCAAAAAAACCAAACAACTATCTTATGCATGTGCCACGATCCCGAGGTGTACGATGCTGCCGTCGTCGTCACATGGGTGCCTTGCCCTTATCTGCAAAAGTAAAGTAGCACGAGGCTTGAGTATTTCTAGAATACTTAGTAAGTGACCCCCTATCGGAGTTATGCAACAATCACATGCAATGAAATATTGGGACCTATCGTTTCGTTTCGTTTCATTTCATTTTCCCAACAGTGTAATCTTAACGGGTAATCGTGGACGTGTACCATATACTCTACACACAACCTATACATGCGAGTATGGGCTCACCAGCTAGTTCGTACACCGCTGGGCCACTGTCCTTAGCCGATGGGCATACTCTGGGAGCCCCTTATGCCGGGACCCGTTAAAACTAGAACCATCACGACAGCGCTATGCAAAGCATAACGATCGTTGTCCTGCCATTGGATGTACGCGTCCGTACCCTCGTGATGGGATAGGGGTATCCCCCAAATGCATGAACACACAATATGCATGAGGTCCCACTAGTCCTATCATTAATGAACATAACCCCCTGTCACGTTTTCATGCTAACATATCATTCTCATTCTCATTTCTTTACATATCATACATATTCCTAGCGGGGTTATGTTTCATGCAATTTACTGTATTTCATGTCATACAATTCATGTAGTTACATTCAAATATTCATACAAACAAGCCATAATCGTTCAAGGGCCACACATCGTCACATGCATAACATATCACATCAACTAAGCAGCATACATAACATACATTCACGTTCACATGATTTCGTACTTATGCACATTAAACTAGCATACAATTTATGACACGTGCATATCCACGAGCACGTGCCAACATACAGCAAATAACGCGTAACCTACGACGGGTGAGCCACTTACCTGGTTAGCTTAAGTCGTCACGTATATATCCTTGATGAAGGGTCGATTCCGTCATTTGAAATCCAAGTCAACCTATGTGAGCCCATGACATCTGTTTCAAGTTTGAACTCTATAAAATTATTTATCTAATTTACCTGTTAAAATTATGATATTTCGTGTTAGACAAGCATCTCTTGTTTCCCGTTTCATTTTTAAATTATGTTCAACAAATCTTTCCTTCTCCCTCTTTGTAATTATTTTTCCCTTCTCCCCCTTTATAATTATTTTCCTTACGTAAATAGATTTTCAATTATGTAAACATTTTCAATTCTGTAAATAAGATATAATTATTTTTTGTAAATAGATTTTCAATTTTGTAAATAAGATATTCCTCTAATTCTATATTTTTTTTCATTCTGTAAACAAATATTATGGGCCAATTTTAATATGTTTGGCTACTATCCAACTAAAATTTTATTGACTCTAACCTTATTTCCTATAACTTCCTAACAAAAAAAAATCTAATTAATTGAATATGGGATCTGTTATTATGTAAAATAAGAAAGAAGATTTGATCTGTTATTATGTAAAATAAGAAAGAAGATTTGATCCTAAATTGATTTCTTATAACTATAAGGAAAAAGGAAATTTGAGATAGGATTTTACCGTAAGCAGACCAAAATCTCTCCTGGTAGATCTGCATTATATCCTTGTTGAAACACCATTTCCCAAATCTGACATTTTTTTTCTGTTTATTTTTGGATGAACTGTGATCCCGGTGGGGTTGAGGAAAAAGGATGTCTTGGAACGATAGGTTAGTAGAGAGAGGTGGGTAAATTTTATTTTTATTTTTATTTTTAAGTAACCCTTTTTAGTTATTTAATTATGAATTATTATTATTTTTATTATTTTAAGCGTATATATATTTTTTAATTATTTTTATTTGTTTATTTATTATTATTATTATTGTAGTAGTTATTATTATTATTTTTTTCGTACTATTACATCAGACTTCCATCCTTTTCATGACATCACTCTTCAATGAGACATGCATACATATTCATGATATATCTTTCACTATTATCAGACATGGTCAACTGTGTCTCAAAGGCGTAACATGAACATGGTATTAGGACATACCTGAGTTGATACATTAGAAGTACATGCATCATATACATTCATAATATAACATATCATATCATAACATACACGAAATGACATGTATATAGGCCTTAGTGTACATGTCATTCATACAATACTCATGATATGGAAACCCTAGCCAGTTCAATCTAAAAACCGTCATAAGCACCTGGATATGCAAACCCCTAGTTGACGAATGCTAAAACCTCCTATATCAATTTGATTTCATCCCAAAGGAAAGTAAGACTCAAATTACCTTGTTGATTGAATATCTCAAGGTAAGATTAGTTGTTTGAGATTCAAATCAGTCCACAACCAAGATCGATCATGTCAAGCTTGAATGATTCAAAACATGAAACCTAAACTACATAAATTGCAAATAAACTTAGTCGTTGGCTAAAGGGAAGTACAAATGATCTTTTTATTACATTTTCCAAGTCTATTTTACAAAGATAACATACATGGTTTCATATAGTCTCAAAATGAAACTCTTAACATGTGTGACATTTCAAAAATTGTAATATTCCTAATTTATGACCATAATGAACCACTAGATAAATGTAACCTAGTGTAAATAAAAAGTCATAAAATACATTAATGAAACGTCATAATTTTATATTATGATCCACCTAAAATTTGTAACTTGAAGCTCATATTGCATGACTGAGATGTTTTGGTTTATATCAGCTCAAGTCATGTTGCATAACTTGAAGCTCATATTGCATGATTGAGATGTCTTGGTTTATATCAGCTCAAGTCATCCAACCAACCCCAAAGGCATTCCAAGAGTACGTTTGTTTACTTGGTTGGCCTAAGCCAAAGTCACTAAATACCCTTGGTGCTAGCGTGATCCTACTCCTTGAAATCTAACTCCACCTATGTAATTTCACGACATCGTATTAGGACAATTTAAGGAAATTAATTCATCCATCAACTAATTTAATTTTTTAGCTCAAAATACTTTAAACGGACTAAAGAATAGTAATACTAACCTTAAATGCTACCAAATATGTCAAAAACAGCTCTTCAACGAGCCAAAATGGTAAGACGGTGTCCAAAAACTTAAACCCAAGCCGAATAAGTCGTTTAAGCTAAGCTGTTGTTGAGGGTAGTCGCCAAGCCAACACTAAGTCGACGTACGCTGGCTACAGGGGGATATCTCAATTGAGTGGCACTTGAGCCACGTTTTGAGGCGGCTTCGCACTTGCGTTGCACATGAGACGAATGGAGACAAGCACGGGTTGCTCAAATTTCTATGTGGATACGACAGGTCCAGAGGGTGTGTGAGCTGAGGGTCGTTGGGTTAGACATCCATGGGATGGAGCTGGATTCGGGCTTGGTCGCATGTGGATGGTTGGGTTGACTGGGCTAGCGTCTGCGTGTGAGCTGAGGGCATTGTTGATGAGTTGTGGGATTCACATCTGGTGTGAGATCCCACATCAGTTGTAGAGGAGAACGAAACACCCTTTATTAGAGTGTAGAAACCTCTCCCTAGCAAACACGTTTTAAAAACATTGAGGGAAGCCCAAAAGGAAAATCCCAAAGAGAACAATATCTGGTAGTAGTAGGCCTAGACCGTTACATTTGGGTTGGACATCCAAAGTTGCGATAGGTTTGGCTTCGAGCCATGGTTTCGATGGCTAGGGCTGCAGAGACTAAGGTTTGAATTCCGAGCCAAATTTGTATCTGAAGTTAAATTTGACCTAATTTCTTCTTCAATCTGCTTTCTTTTCCTCTTCCGTGACTTTCTCCTTTTTGCTCGTATTCGCACCTGACTTTTTGCGACTTTTTTTCAAATTTTCGATCCCTTTTGTGACAAGAATCCTAGAACACAAAAACAAATTAGATATTCTATTCCAAACGTCAAATTGAGAAAAATGCAATTAAATTCAAAACGATTTGAAACAAAAAAGAGAATTTAGGAGAATCGAGTTGCCAAAATGTCATATTCAACCAACGATTCTTCTAATGAATCTACTTAACATTGAGAGCGTTGTTCTGCAATGGCAACTCATCATCTACTACTGTTTGGTGGAAGATCTTACATAAAATGGGTTCTGGGAGGGATCCGTCAAGAAAATGAGGTACTAATATGCAACTACTCAAATCATGATTAGACTACTTAACGATATCTCTCAATNAAAAAAAAAAAAAAAAAAAAAAAAAAAAAAAAAAAAAAAAAAAAAAAACCAATTAGATAATGTAAAAATTGAGTACGCAAAGAATATCCTACTTGTAGTATACTCCATTCTACACACGATCAAACCAAAACTCTTCTTTATACATCAAAAACATTGTGGGCAAGTATTATGTAGTTTGCTAAGATGACATCACTGTCACCAATAGTATAATCACAACCACTGAGTCCATGCCGTGTGGATTACTTTCTTCATCTTCCCATTTCAAAATTAGATATCCAGTATTGTAATATGAAAAAGTTTGTGGGGTCCATTCACAAATTTCCAAAACTCTAGCCACCTGATTGCAAAAACGCGTCCCTTACAGTAACCTCTGTTCTTCNTTTTTTTTTTTTTTTTTTTTTTTTTTTTTTTTTTTTTTTTTAATTTTAAATTTTTTTAAATATTTTAAAAATAAAAAAATTAGGAAGAATCTTAAAGTTTATGAACATGCTCAAGCAACTACTTGGAAGCTCACTCTAGAGCTTGTCATGGAAAGTGTCCACGTTTCAACCAAATTCTCATCTTGGTTTCTCTCTATATATACTCTTTACCTCCCTCACTTCATTTCCCAATCCTCAAAATAACACAAAACATCAAGACAAACCGACAACTTTTGTACTACATTGTATCTTGTCTCTTTTTTCTGTTGCATGGGAGAGCCGAGCTCGATGGGGAGACACGGCGCTGCAACGTCGATCTACCGAGGAGTTCGAAAGCGTAAATGGGGTAAATGGGTTTCCGAGATTCGCGAACCGGGAAAGAAGACGAGAATATGGTTAGGTAGCTTCGAGACACCGGAGATGGCAGCGGCAGCCTACGACGTTGCTGCCTACCATTTCCGTGGTCGCGACGCACGTCTCAATTTCCCTAATCTTGTCGACTCTCTTCCCTTACCTCTTGGTTCTTCCTCTGATGACATCCGTCTTGCTGCTCACGAGGGAGCGTTGCGATTACGAACAACGCCGACCGTTGTGCCTGAGAGAAGTGGAACAAGTGGGTTGGGATTGGCCCCGGTTACAGTGCGGTTGTCGCCGAGCCAAATTCAGGCGATTAACGAGTCGCCGTTGGATTCGCCGAAGATGTGGATGCAAATGTCGTCGGAGAGTTTGGTGATGGAGGAGTATTCAAATGAGGATGAAATGTGGGAGAATATGCAGAATGATTCGCTGTGGGATCCTTAGGCTTATTGGGTAACNTTTTTTTTTTTTTTTTTTTTTTTTTTTTTTTTTTTTTTTTTTTTTTTTTTTTTTTTTTTTTTTTTTTTTTTTTTGTTTAGATTAAGAATATAAAAACGACAACATAGTTTTTATGAAAAATATGAATTGGGTTGTGTGTTAAACTAAGTATAGTATGAGTGTAATTAATTAATTTAATTAATGAGATTAGATTAGATTAGATTAAGGAAGGTGGGTTAGTTAAGAAGATTAATTAATTAAGACCCCTTTGGAATGGGTCAAATGAAGGAAAGGGTGGTTTTTATTTTCCCCTTTTTTTCGAAATTGAATGGGAGACATAATTGGAGGGATTAATTGGGCCCATCAATTCCATTTGTAAATACAATAATATTAGAATATTAGAATATTAGTGGTTAGGCAATATGAGTGTGTGGTGTGTGCATTGTCCAATCACATTTGTATCATGTTTATCCTAATCAACTTCATTATTATTATTACAACATTCTATCTCTCTCTCCCTCCCCACGAACATCTTTTGTGTCACGGTAGTATGCTCGAGTTCCCTTAGTAAACTTTTGATATTGGGTTAACTATATACTTGACATATTTCTAGCGATTCACATGGCATCATCACGTAGGGATATTCGTATCTTTTTTCAATCCAACTTAAATTGCTGCATTTGTAAAAAAAATTCAACTCAAACAACTTTTATTAAATAATAAACACAATCTAACTTAATTATAAATTTTTTTAGGTTAGCGGGTTTGGGATCATTTATTCTTTTTTTTTTAATTTTTCATAAAAGTATAATGCACTTTGTAAAATATTTATTTATTTATTTTAATTAAGATTTACGGCTCCATTTTAATACATATTTTTTTAAAAAATATTTTTTCAATTGTTAAAAATTATAATTATGAAATGGTAAGTAACCATCTAATTTTAAGAAAATTTAGGAACCAACTCAATACATAATATTTTTATTTATTTAAATCGAACTAAATCTCCGGTTTATCACTCAATAGTAAGCATAGGAGTTAAGTTGAATTAATCAAGTTATCGAGCTTTTCGAGTCATAATTTATTTTTTTTAACGCATCTAATTTGAAGTTTTTTTTTTCTTTTTTAGACAATTAAAGCATGTGCAACAAATAAAGCTTTTAAAGTAAAACAAAGATAAGCAATATAACTTTCATAATTTTTATTAAAATTTCCTTCACTTAGTTTTGTTTTCTCCTTAAATATTTGTGTATTTCTAGTGTTCTTTTCAATAACTTCATTTATATAATTGCAACAAATTAAAATTGTACCAATTAAGTTTTCATAAGTAATTTACGAATTTATTGTCAATAGTGAGTTATAGATATGACAATTTTTACCATATCTAAGGTTAAGTAAATTGAACTATATCTTTGTATTATTGTTAACCTAAAAAAAAAAAAAAATAAAGACCGACAATAACATCAGAATTAAATACAAAATGAAATCTCACTATAAGACGGTGTTATATTAAAATTTATTAGAGAATGGGAAATGGGCTCGATATACAACTACAAGTCAAAATATATATGACTCAAAATGTAAAAATGAAATGACGCTCCAAAACGACTCCCCCTGTGACTTTGCAACTATTGAACGCTCCTCCACCTTGACCAACAACCTGCAAACACTTGAAAAAGAGAGGGGTAAGTATAAAAATATTCAGTAAGCAACCTACATGCAGACTCTCATCACATCCTTATCCTAGTAGGTATCCACGGGATTTACTCTGGGCTCTAGGAAGTTCAGGCCTAGTCTCTATTGCTATCTGAGCATCTATGGTGCCTGAAAGTTCTGAATAGTACTTTAGCTGCTCACGAACTCACCTTGGGTATGGAGAAGGTGGTTCACATTTTTTTGACGTCGTGGATCTGCCAAACGACAAGTCCCTTCTTTACGGTGAACTATTTTTATGTTCTTTAATTTAGGTAGCTTACTTTGTCTGTGCTATGTGAAATCGGTGTCCTAGATCAAGGTGCTACCTCGTAGAACTCTCTATGGCAGAGATAGTATGGTGTGTGCTAGCCTTCTCATCATCAATGGGAGGTTAGTTGGTGGATCATCCCATAGGGCCATATAGTCACCTTAAATTGGGGGAGCAACCCCCCTATGCGTGCCGGTTTCAATGATTACCGAGTGATTTACGTCCCCCCATAGGATGGATCTACAGTATAGAGTAATCCAAATGAACTATTAGATCACACAACTCTAATTGGCCTCATGTGTGGTTCGACAGTGTAGGTATTGGACTGGTACTCGAAAATTTGGGTCTCAAAGTGAAATGGGTAGCAGAGACTCACCAACTAACCAATGGGTAGTGGAGACTCACCAATTGGACTGGTACTCGACAACTTGTATTCTAATTATGCATATTATCTTTCTAGCTTTGCATAAAACATAAACACGACATGCTTCTCGGAAATCTCAATTTAGGGGCATAACGGTAATTATTTCATAACATACCTACAATATATACTCATCCAAAAACGCCCTTCCAAAATACTTAACTTACATTTTCTAACCACTAAGTTAAGGAATATTTGCATGTTAGCACGTCCTAGCGATCTCTAAAAGTATTACTTACCTAAAGTTTGTGTGGCTACTTATTTGGATATTGCATATCTTCTCGATCTAACCTTTTCGTTTGTCAGGAGCTTCAATTTGAAATTTCTCTCGTAAGTTCTAATTCAACTTAAATAGGATTAACATCAAAATCAGAGTGAAAAACAGTCACACGAGAGTTGAACAAGAGTCGAATGGGTCAAGGATAGACGTACCCTCGGTGTGTCATAGGTTTGTTGTAGAAGACCTCGAGGGTTAACAATTAGGCATGGAGGAGATTATGTTTGAGTTTGAAGGTACGGACTTTGGATTTTTCAGAAACTTCAACAAACAAAATCTCACTCGATTCTTCACGAAATTGAGCTAAACTTGTCTTGTTAGATTCGTCTTGGAGAGTTCTAAAAAATTGCATAAGGGATTGATACCTATGATAGACCACGTGCACACGTGGAAACGAACCACGTGCGCACTAATTAACCAATTTTCTAAGATAGACCAAGTAAATATTTCAATTATTTTGAAAGAAACACTCATAGGAGTTCAATCAGGTTCCGGCAATGGAATTGAAGCAGCTTTATTACTGAGTTCGCATCTTCTGCCGATTGTCAGCCTGTTCAGTTGACCTCAGAGGATTCCAGTCACCCGGCACAACATCTTTCTTTTCGGCGGCGAAACCATTATGTTGCCCAGGCTAGGACTACTCCAGAAGATCAGCAGTCAGGACCCCAAAGATCTAAAGTGGTCTACTGTAGGTTTCCTTTCCCTCCTGGGAACCCCATGTTTACCAAAGACCCATGCGATCTGGTATAGAGCCTTCGCCCCAGAACCTTTTCTTTCCTCTATCCCCTTCTCTAGAAAGGGAAGAACTGGAGCCAGAGCTAGTTGGGTTGGGGTGAACCGCCTATAGTTTAATATATCCTCTCAATCAGCGGATTTAGATTCCTTCCTATATATATCCACTCATGTCTCGGTCTCACTGCTTCGCACCTTTCCGATTCATTCGCCGCCATCCTCTATCGCAGCGGAGCCATGTCCATCTCGGTGCTTGAATCGGTTTTCCCAACCAGCAAAGAAAAAGTTCTTTCCCTAAATCGGGCCCGGGACATTCAACAATGTTTGTAAACATGAACTTTAACTAATTTAAACACGATATTGGAGGTCTAAGCTAAGAGAAATAGATTTCTTACCAGTTTAGATCGTAAACATGAATTATGGTTTCCGCTACACTAATATCGACTCTGATTGATTTGTTGTGGGACTATGGCATAATATAGATGAATGTACCAGGTTGATTGTGCATGATGAATGTGAATTATTACTCGTTAATGTCCCCCTAGAAGCATGATGGGATGTTGGAAAACATGTTTATGCCTTGATTACATTTGGAATTGATTCTTTGTGACCTAGAGTTACTGTATGCTTAAATTATGAACCTTATCTTACGTTTTACCTTTCTTTGGTCCTTTAGCCATGTTTAGGGTCCATTATGATGTTATGAGTCGGTTAGTACTACGTAGAGACGGTTAGAGTGCAACTTTTCATTGTGAACTTACCTTGATGGGTGATGGTCTAGCTATTATATAAGAATGTGACGTCATCTACTTAAAGCATGTGGCACATTAGAGGGTACTATTGAGTAGGGGTTACATAGTCCCGGTTAGGTTGGGTTGATCGATTTTTTTGAACAACCCAAAAGTTTGGGTTTGTTGGATTGGTAATCCAACACAACAAAAAAAATTTCACAACCCAACCCAACTCAACCCTCTATTTTCGAGTTGGGTTTGGGTTGTTCCAAACTGAGAAAAGACAAGAAGTGGAGAAACAACCTATCATCGAGCGGAGAAGTCTAACGAGAAACATAGAGAGGAGACGAAGAGAAACACAAAGCGAAGAAGTCCGATAAAAAACACAGAGCGTAGAAGTCTGACAGAAATGGAGTGGAAATCCGAGCGGAGAGACAATCAGCAACGACGTCAACAAGGTCGAGTGGAGAAATGGGAGCTGAGAAGAGAGTCTGACAGAGAAATAAAGAGGTGACTGGCAAGCGACGTTGACGTCCGCTATGAGACGAGAACTACGTCAACAGAGAAGACGAACGCTGTGGATGAGAACGATGAAGATGAAAAGCAAAGAGACAATGAGATAGATAATCATCATTACAATTATTAATTGAATCTCGTGTATCGAAGAGGAGAGAGAGAAAGTCTACACCCTAAAGAGTGCATGTGGCCACGTGGCAAGGTCATACAACATGACTCATGAGCGGGCTGCGTGGGCTTGAGCCTTTTTTTAAGGTTTTCGGGTTGGGTCGGGTTGTCCCAATAATTTGAATTTTGAACCGAACCCAACCCGAACTAGATCAGGTTCCAAAAAATGAACCCAACCGAAACCCGAAGTCCTTTTAAACCCAACCGAACCCTTATAATTCAGGTTGGGTCGGGTTGGGTGTACACCCCTACTAGTGAGGGAACTCTGGTTGTGCTTCATGGAGAGCTTGCCTTGTATCACAATCGCACTCTTGTTGCAGCAAGACAGTGATTGTGCGACACTTGTTCTAACCTAGCGAACATGTCAATCGAGTGAAATTTAGACTTTGCGAACAATATCGATATATGCTTGCGTCTCGGGTCACGTTTGAGATAAATGTTTTAAAAAACATGAGCGAGAAAATGTGTTGAAAACATTTTTAAAGAAAGCATTGTTATAATTTAAAAACGATTAAACAACAACGAATTTGATAACATATAACTTTGGTAGGAAAAATTGACAATTAGTCATATCTTCCTATAGTATATTTTGGGGCATTTTAACCCTAGCAGGTGTAGACTTTATTTTGGTGACCGGTCATACATCCTTGTTGACACAACAGTAATAGTAAAGGTTTATCTAACATGAAAGCAAGTAAAAGAGGCTTGGAACGGGCATGTAGCGATTGACAACACGTCCTAGACAAGTATGACTAGGATATCTGACATGCAACTACCAACAACACACCTCAGACAAGCATACCGTGACACCTTGCACTACTTAAGCACCTCGAATGACATAGGAATATGGCGCTTGGTAGGCATCGTGAAGGGAGCTTTTGGTTAGCACTAAGTAAAAGGTATGTAAGGAGTTATAAGGAAACAGATAGGTTACCTATAGAGAGTGGTGAATCATCCATACTTGTTAGACTCGCCCTAGAGTCCAAGATTACGAAGGCACTCTAACTTATGCATAAGAGGACAATAATTAAATGAATCATGGAGAGTAGGAAAGCTAAGTGCACCTAAGAATCTAACTAATCTTAATTGGTGACCTAAAGAGCCTATAGGACTAGAAAAGAACTCAAATTATAGAATTGGCTACATTAGGACCCTCGATAACTACCTAGCTTAAGAAGCCCCAAATATGTGAAGTCTCACTAAGAACTTAGATTGCTTATTGAATATTTTTATACTCATTATTGCTATTTCTATTTTACATATATATCATACGCTACGCTACTGAGTTACTCTCCACTTTGAGCATAAACTCTTATGGCTTTGCTTTAAGCTTCCCCAAAAATACTCATACCCACACAGATAGTATTCCCCACTTATAAACTCGTGATCTTCCACTAAATTAACCAATGTGGGACTCACACCACCGTGATTCCCACACCAATTTAGTGCCCAATCGCATTAGGATTAATAAAAATCTTATTATAAAGTTAATGAAAAATCTAAATTGCATCTTAGTCCTTAGTATTCTTTTAATATTTTAATTGCCAAAATATCTATTTTAATCTCTTAAAGTTTATTATTTTTAGATCATATAAAACTTTTTAAATTGTTTATCTATCTGCTAAAAGTATGTTAGAATGGACAGATATACTTATCATTCTTGTACGTGCATGAGCTGAGATTCAAAATGGTTGAGAATTGAGCGATTCCAACGTTCAACAATTGATTTTGGAACGTCTTCTTCACTCTAATCATCACAACAACGAGTTCAAAGTGCTTCCTAAGGTGATTTCTTCTATCCAAGTTTCGTTAATTGTCGTTAGTTATGTTGAATTATTGATAGGTTCTATGTGATTTTTGGTTGGATCGTAAGCAAATTGTTCATAGAGAATTAATAGTACTTAAGGTGTAAATTATAATTACAGGGATAAAACGAACTTTTGAGTTATACTTACCAACGACTCGTGAAATATTGACATATTGATTATATCTATAAACACAACTTGTCCTACATTGCATAAGAATGCAACTCTATGCCTGTAATGGAGTGATAATTAATTAATAAATTAATGAAAATCACCGAGGTGATAATTAATTTAAGTGGGGGAGAATGTCAAAACCATACTATGAAGAGAGTACTAGGTTGTGACCCTCACGTTGCATCAAGAAAAGTGGCGACCCTCAAGAAGCATCAATCCGGCCACACGAAGACCAATATAGAAGAATGTCACGATTGACTGAGATGGGTGGTGCATCATCCAACACACCATATAATGTGTGCATTGAAGAGGAAACTAGCATAAGTAAGGATAATGAGTAGACATGAGCGTCACAGATAGGACTGTTGAAGGGTCGAGTATGGCCTAGGCCTTAACCTTGAAAGTTGAGGTTCTTAAGGGAATTAGACATGCGGTTCTGGAGTCAAGTCCGTCCATATGAAATATGAAAGCTCGGAAAATTTGGTGTCAACCGGACACCAGACGGAAGCTCCACAACATCGTATGGTCGTTCACCAAAATCATGTCAAAACCCGCCACTTTGAGAATGCCTTAAAATGTCTATGGGAGGAGGCATGGTGTCAGCTCTCAACCTCTCTTAGGCCCTATGGCCTAAGCGAGCATTTTGATACGAGTGTCTCATGCGACTTCCTTTGAAATGGGTCTTTTAAGAACAGTATCGGGTGGCACGAGAGTGCCTATATTGCGCCCCTGCTTGCATGTTCGAGGTTGAATTTGACACCCGTTATCTGGTACATTATCCGTAAATAACATGACATGGGCACGGGAGGACCAATGTCTCAATAGAACCCGAATATTATGAGCGACATGTTGGCTTATTCTCGATGGCATGATCAAGTGAGTTATGATGGCCGACGACACCCCGCATCACTTGAGATGACATCAAGACATATGAGTCATGTTGGTTGAGAACTAAGATGACAAGATGAGATGTGACAATGTAATGAAAAAACTTGATCCCAACTAGAGGCAAGACAGCGTGTGTGGTCGAACAAGCTTGGATTTTATTAAATTTAATTTTAATATAGTCGGAGTTGAGGGCGGCGTACGACGGTGAGGCAGAAGAACCGGTGGACGCGGAAAGCGTAGGGTTTATGGGCGGATCACCCTGGCGGTGCGTTGACTATTAACAATGCCTTTTTGACGCTTCTTGTGTGTACCATTCCAATATTAGACGCACAAAAATTCAAATGTTTTTCTAGTTAGCTTGCTCCAGCTGTTTCACTCACTCCCCATTCTTTATTTGACTAAATGGATAACGAAAAAAAAAAAAAAACCATTTATTTGAAACCCAAAAATGTTTATATTTATATTTATATTTATATTCCTATTCATGGACCGAAATAAACACGTTGAAAATGAAACCTACAAAGCTCGTGCATAACAACAAAATTCAAATGTCTTAATTCATCTCCTTAGTCTCTACAACAATACGCTTAGTCGATGGAATTGGGAAAATTCTCTCCCTGTTGTTGCAAACATATGATTCATGGGGAGATAAAGAAATAGATCGAACAAATCGTCTGTGTGTCACCCTTTTCCAATCCAAGAAAGATGCAATAGGATTTTCGGGATAAGGAATAAACAAACCATGGATAAATCTAAAAGACGAGGTCAACCTCTTGCCATATTTTTATCATCAAAGACGGTTTATTATGTCATTGATACACGAACACTTGAAATAATATAAGGAAAGTTAAATACTAAATGAGACAAAAAAAAATCCCAACACCGGAATAAAAAGATCAATGCACAAATTGAACGGAGCCACCAAACAAAAGAGAAAAGGGAGCCACTCATACGATCCTGCTTCAGCTTAATTCTTGTCATCGTTTGAACTAATTTGAAAAGAAATCAATAAAAACATCAAGAATGTCATATAAATACTCTTCTTTAAACCGAAGAAGATGAACTCCTCCTAATTTTTAAAATCCTTACGACACTAAATTTCTCCTAGCTAACTTACGTTTGGAGTCTATGTGACAAGCACCACACGAACATGTAGATTTTCTCTAGTTTTACAAATCACGTTCTTCCCCTCTCAAACAAATTTTATCGTTGCTATAACAAGAATATCAAATACGTTCTTTTCATATCTACATTTTTTTTTATTAATTTTATTAATTTAAAACCCTTTGAAATAATTTATAGTTAAATATGAGGAAGATAAAGAAGAAGAAAAAGATTGAAATAAATTAGAATTACAATCGAGTTTAGAGTACTAAAAGTTAAATATGAGTAGAATTCGTGTAGCTACTCGAGTAAGACACCCAACCTTAACCTTATAGAAAAATAAAAATTAGAAAAGAGACAGTAAAACCCGTGTCATATTTTGACCCATGCAACGGAAAAAAAGACAAGACAAAACGTGCGTGTGTTCCAAATGACAGCATGTTTCAACTTCATTCTAGCAGCTACCTCGAAACCGCACTCTCATGATCCACAAATTTGTCCCTTTCACTCTATTTAAACACCTCAAAATCCCCACACTCTCAGAAAAAAAAAATACTCACTTTTAACCCTTTTTTTAAATTTTATTTAATTCCCATGGAACCCACTTATAGAGGCGTTCGTAAGCGCAAATGGGGGAAATGGGTCTCGGAAATCCGCCAACCCGGCAAAAAAACCCGAATCTGGCTCGGCAGTTACGACTTCCCGGCGATGGCCGCTGCCGCATACGACGTCGCCGCACTCCACCTCCGTGGGCGTAACGCCCAGCTCAACTTCCCCGAGCTGGCCGAGACCTTCCCCCGGCCTGAGAGTTCGAGGGCAGAGGACATTCAGAGTGCGGCGCAGATGGCTGCATTGCGTATGAGGAACCCGGTCGGGGCAGCGCCAGTTAGAGTGGGGCTGTCGGAGAGTGAGATACAGGCGATAAATGAGTCGCCGTTGGATTCGCCGAGGACAATGTGGATGCAGATGGCGGCGGAGGCGGAGGCAGTTTGTTTGGAGGAAGAGCCGGGGTTTGATGAGGGGGAGGATAACATCACGACCCATCGTTCCATTTGGGATTCTTGAATGTAATTAAGTCGTCATTGTTGGATGATGAAAGTCCCACGTCTGCTAATTTAGGGAATGATCATAGGGTTATAAACAAAGAATACTCTCTCCATTGTAACGACCCCTTTTGGGAAGCCCAAAATGAAGTCATGAGAGCTTACGCTCAAAGCAAAATATCATACCATTATGGAGAGTCATGTTCGTCTAACAGTTATTATTATAATTATTAATTACTTCTTCGAACTCGAATTAAACTTAATTAAATTATGGTTTAACGTGTATTATAATTTTGAGGAACATTAGGGTATCAGCCAGCCGCCCAATCTTGAAATTGGGACAAAATCACACCACTTTTGAGACAACGGAAGCTTCCTTCCTTCGCTCAATTTTTTTTTTTTTTTTTTTAAATAAAAATAAATATGGAAAGTTGGATTCCAAAAATTATTAAACTCAAACCTGATTGCCGTACAATATAGTACTAAACCCAATTATTTATTATTATTATTATTATTATTATTATTATTATTATTATTATTATTAGTATTATTATTATTATTTTAGGGGAAAATACCTAAATTTGGAGCCACGTGTATATTTGATTTATGTTTGTATTTCTACTCCAAATTATTTGGAGTTTAGTTTTAATTTTAAACTTTATGCTCACTTTTGATGGGTGTTAATTTTCAATTGATTAATTTAAAATAATTATAATGTAGAATTTTTTAATTAACTTTAATAGGAAGGAATAAATAGTGAAAACTAAATTAATTATCAATGAGTTTAAAAGAATTGAGTTAATTAATACAAAATCTACATATATGACGAAAATGAGTGTTGTTTGGAGTAGAAGTGTAAAATCTTGTAATATAGAAATTAAACTAAAACTAAACTCAAAATTTAAAGTAGAATCTTCATTTGAGTTCACAATAAAAACCCTCACATTTGCGGGTATTTAGTATTTNTTTTTTTTTTTTTTTTTTTTTTTTTTTAAGACAAATATGCCATTTGGTCATCTTTCTTTTTTAAAACTTTTTCTATAATAAATTAGTAGTGCACCTCCATTTGGTTTGTTCTAGCATAAAACTTCAAATTTTCTACTAAACAAGTCGTAGATTGGTTGTCGTAATGAAATGGCGTCGGGTAATCAACATTCTGGTGCAAATTTTTTATTAAAAGTGTTGAAGGATCACTTGTATATACATGTATGAATAGATACATGTGTTAAATGGTCACTTGTAAATGCATATATGAATAGATACATGTAGGTTCATTAGTTCGTAATTAATTAGGTACATGATAAAATGAATGGTATTGGGGAATGTCCCAAATTACCTATATATATGTATGTTGGCATTGGTGGAAGAGGTAGAAAATCAATTAAGTATTCCTTCGTAGTTATACAAAGTTCTCTTGTCCCAAAAAATTCTACTAAATTTCTCGTCACCAACAACGGGTATCAGAGCGATCTTGCAGTAGCAAGAATGATAGCAGAAAGACAAGTTGATAACTATGTTCGGCCCGCCATTCCGAGATTAGATGGTCACTATGATCATTGGGCGATGTTGATGGAAAATTTCCTCAGATCAAAGGAGTTCTTTGATATGATGGAGACGTGTAGAGCCAAATGAAGGCGAGGTACTCTTAGCTATTCAACAGCAACGGTTGGCAGCATCGAAGTTGAAGGACCTGAAGGTCAAGAATTACTTATTCCAGTCCATTGATCGGACTATATTGGAAACGATGCTTCAAAAGAAGACATCCAAGGAAATTGGGGATTCAATGAGGAGGAAGTATCAAGGCTCAACGAGAGTAAAGCATGCTCAATTTCAAGCAGTTAGAAGAGACTTTGAAAATTTTCAAATGCAAAAGGGAGGAACGGTGAATGATTATATTGGCAAGGGTATGAGTCTTGCAAGTAAAATGAGGATACATGGTGATTCAATCACGGATGTTGTAGTTGTAGAAAAGATTTTGCGATCTCTAACTCCAAAGTTCGCTTATATTATATGTTCTATTGAAGAAGCAAACAATGTCGAAGAGATGCAAATAGATGAAAAGCTCCTTGCTAGTGCATGAGCAGAAGCTTAATCGCACAAGTGCAATAGAGGAGATGAAAGCCTTAAAGGTATCCACACCAGGTGAAGCTTCAAGCTCCAGAGGTAGAGGGCAAAGAAGGGGCAGAGGTCATGGAAGAGGCGGTCGAGAAAAAAATGGATATGTTGGCAGGTCAGCAGATCTAGTCAGAGACGATTATGACAACAAAGGTAAGAGACATTTTGACAAGTCTAAGGTGGAATGCTACAGATGTGGACGCCCTGGACATTGCAAGAATGAATGTTATACCAGGCTCAAAAAGGAGAAAAGAGATCAAGCCAACTTTGCGGAGTAAAGATAAGAAGAAACATTGTTAATGTCATTCCATGCAATGAAGGTTGCAGATCAAGGAGTGTGGGTCGTAGACTCTGGATGCAGCAACCATATGATAGGTTGTAAGGAATTCTTCTCAACTCTAGATGAAAATTTTTGTACTCCTGTTTGTCTTGGCAACAATGCAAAAGTCCAAGTGATCAGAAAGGAACAGTAGATATCAAGACTAGAAGTAGAGTCAATTTCTAATGTATTTTACATTTCTGATCTGAAGGTCAACTTGCTTAGTATCGGTCAATTGCAAGAAAAGGGGTATGTGATCACATTTCAAAAAAATGTGAGATTTGTGACTCCAGAAGAGGATCGATTGCTAAGATACAGATGATCACCCATCGCTTATATTCATTGAAGTGAAATATCGTTGCCAGAAGTTTGATGGAGAGAGAAAAGAAGTAATTATGAATTTGTTTTGGTTTTAAATTCCGTGAAAAAGTCATTACTCAATTTAAGAGAGAAATGGCTTATGGAGAGAGAAGAGTGATGGGGGCAGTTATGGCTAAACTTAGCTAGGAAAAACTACAAGAAGAGCGGCCGTTATGGCTAAACTTAGCTAGGAAAAACTACGAAGAGGCCGGTATGGCTAAACTTAGCTAGGAAAAACTATAAGGAGAGAGAGAAAACAACAAGCGAGAACAAGAAAGAACAACAGAGAGCTGCACAGCAAACTTGTCTGAGTTAGTGTGTAATACAAAAAACCTTCGGAGAACTTCTTTTTCTCCTTGTCTCTCCCCTTTCGACACTCCCTTTAAAGTTCCGTGAGAGTTATCTAAACGAGTTAAATTCAGAGCGAGCGTTTTTTTCTCTCAAATTGGTATCGGAGTAGCTTTATTTTTCTACAAATTGGTATCCGAGCAATTTATTTTCTACAAATTGGTATCAGAGCTGAGGGCGAACATGATGGGACAAATGTCGCTACCACGATTGACGAAGACGAACTACGAGAATTGGAGCATCCAAATGAAAGCTCTTCTTGATTTGCAAGACGCATGGGAGGTGGTCGAAGACGGTTTCGAAGAACCGATTGATACCATGGGTTATACGGTGGCGTAAAACAAGGCGCTAAAGGAATTACGGTCAAAGGATAAAGCAGCATTATACATGTTGTTCCGGGCTGTTGACAAGTCGGGCTTTGAGAAGATTGCAAGGGCAACTACTTCAAAAGAAGCATGGGACACTCTAGAAAAGATGTTCAAAGGAACCGACCGAGCCAAACAAGTGCGTCTCCAGACTCTACGTAGCAAGTTGAAGAGCATGAAGATGAAGGAGTCAGAAAATGTATCTGACTATATTACACGTGTACAGACCGTGGCGAATCAGCTAAATTGAAATGGAGAAATGTTACCCGAGACGCAGGTTGTGGAGAAAATCTTGAGGTCGTTAACAGACAACTTCGAGAATGTCGTGTGTGCCATAGAAGAGTCGAAGGACCTAGCGAAGTTCACAGTCGATGAGCTTGCCGGTTCTCTCGAGGCACACGAGCAACGCAAGAAAAAGGAGGAGGAGCCGTTCGATCAAGCGCTTCAGACGAAGGCATCAATAAAGGATGGAAAAATACTCTACTCACAGAATTTTCGAGGTAGAGATAGTGGAAGCCGCGGGAATGGTCGAGCTGCTCGAGGCAATAGTCACGAAGAAAGCTACCATGAGAAGAGACTGTCGAGCCAAGCAAATTGGCGTGGAAGAGGACGCAATCAAGAGTGCGGTCAAGGATACAATTTCAACGTCCAGTGCTATAAATGTCAGAAATATGACCACTATGCAAATAATTGTAACTCCGACAGATGTTACAATTGCGGCAGAATGGGTCACTATGCGAGAGATTGTCGAACCAAAGAGAAGGTGGAAGAATCCATCAACCTAGCCTTGGATGACATAACAGATGGAGGCATCCTCTTGATGGCCCAAAACGAAGAGACAAACACAAAAGGAGACGGCGATGCGAAGACAATGGCGATAGTTGTGAGGTAGTGGAAGTTGTTAGAAATGAAGTGATACGCAGCGGATTTGGCGAAATCGCGATATCGGAGATGATAAAATCGAAGAAGGATGAACAATCGAATAACAGAGAGCCTGAGCTCGAAGAGAGAGAGCTCCAATGGCGGGAAAGAGAATTTGAGGAAGAAAGAAGAAAGAGAATGGAATGGAGAGAAAGGATGGCAGAAATGTAGATTGAACATGAGAAATAGATGGTTCAAATGCAAGCTGCAATCCCTTCAAATTCCCTTGAAAATCCCAAAACAATGACGAAGAAGAAACCCATGCGACCAGCGAACGAGCCAATGAAACTGCCAGATCATGAGGAGAAGAACAGAGATTCAGAGCAACAACTCATAACTATCGTGGATAAATCTGTGGAGAAGTCTTAGTTGCAGATGTTGAAATCGCTGAACGAGCATTTTTTAAGGAAACACACGAGAAGAGAAAGGAGTTTGGAGCTCTGGTTCAGGCTAAAGAGGGTTTGGAGATCCACTTGAAGAAGAATGTCGACGATAAGAAATAAAGTCAAATGGATGAAGTGGGAGATAGGATTTGTAGGTTAATTGAGAGTGAGAGATTGAAGAATGGGAAGATTGGGAGATTAAAAGATGAGAATAATGGGCTTGTGTTGAAAGTTGAGGAAGAAAGGGAGAAATGGACGAAGGTTTGTTATGAGAGGGATGGAATTAAGGCTAATTCTGATGGATTGTTCGAGGAAATAGGAGATTTGAGAAAGAAAATGATTGAAATGGAGAAGAATGAGAAAAGAGCTTTGGAAGAGACAGAGGACTTGAAGGTGAAATGCAAGAAGTTGTCAACTAAAAGGATGGAGAGTGAAATTATGAATCGGANCCACTATGCAAATAATTGTAACTCCGACAGATGTTACAATTGCGGCAGAATGGGTCACTATGCGAGAGATTGTCGAACCAAAGAGAAGGTGGAAGAATCCATCAACCTAGCCTTGGATGACATAACAGATGGAGGCATCCTCTTGATGGCCCAAAACGAAGAGACAAACACAAAAGGAGACGGCGATGCGAAGACAATGGCGATAGTTGTGAGGTAGTGGAAGTTGTTAGAAATGAAGTGATACGCAGCGGATTTGGCGAAATCGCGATATCGGAGATGATAAAATCGAAGAAGGATGAACAATCGAATAACAGAGAGCCTGAGCTCGAAGAGAGAGAGCTCCAATGGCGGGAAAGAGAATTTGAGGAAGAAAGAAGAAAGAGAATGGAATGGAGAGAAAGGATGGCAGAAATGTAGATTGAACATGAGAAATAGATGGTTCAAATGCAAGCTGCAATCCCTTCAAATTCCCTTGAAAATCCCAAAACAATGACGAAGAAGAAACCCATGCGACCAGCGAACGAGCCAATGAAACTGCCAGATCATGAGGAGAAGAACAGAGATTCAGAGCAACAACTCATAACTATCGTGGATAAATCTGTGGAGAAGTCTTAGTTGCAGATGTTGAAATCGCTGAACGAGCATTTTTTAAGGAAACACACGAGAAGAGAAAGGAGTTTGGAGCTCTGGTTCAGGCTAAAGAGGGTTTGGAGATCCACTTGAAGAAGAATGTCGACGATAAGAAATAAAGTCAAATGGATGAAGTGGGAGATAGGATTTGTAGGTTAATTGAGAGTGAGAGATTGAAGAATGGGAAGATTGGGAGATTAAAAGATGAGAATAATGGGCTTGTGTTGAAAGTTGAGGAAGAAAGGGAGAAATGGACGAAGGTTTGTTATGAGAGGGATGGAATTAAGGCTAATTCTGATGGATTGTTCGAGGAAATAGGAGATTTGAGAAAGAAAATGATTGAAATGGAGAAGAATGAGAAAAGAGCTTTGGAAGAGACAGAGGACTTGAAGGTGAAATGCAAGAAGTTGTCAACTAAAAGGATGGAGAGTGAAATTATGAATCGGAATCTGTTGAAAGAGAAGAAATTTGTTAAGAGGTTATTGGATGAATCTGGTAAGGTTTTTGAAGATTTGGCGGCCCACTCAGATTCGAAATTGAAGGAGAAAGATGTAGAGATGTTAACTCAACAGAGAGATTTAGTTGATGTGAATCTGAATCGAGTCCAACAGGAGGCAGTGAGTTTACGACGCACAATTGAGATAATCACTTGTGATAAAGCTGAAATGGAGGAAGCAAAAATGAAAGTGGAAAATGTCGTTGTGGACTTGCGAAGGGAATTGAGTAAAGTGAACGAAGCTATGACATCTGAGTCCAGCGTGGCTGAGAACGGGAGAAATAAAGAGTCGGTGCCTCAGATGGGCTGTTCTCGAGAAAATTCAAATGAAGTCTCACCAGAGAAGGACAACCTTAGTTTACCGATCGAGAACAAGAAGAGAAAGTTGAAGAGACCACGACTGAGCTCGAGAAAACGAAAACGGCACAGGTGGAACCATCGAATAGAACATTTAAGTTTATGGGGGAGTTTTGTTCGAGAAATAAACTTCAATGTAGGAGAGAGAAAAAAAATAATTATGAATTTATTTTGGTTTTATATTCCGTCAAAAAGTCCGAGAGAAAAGTGATGGGGCTAAACTTAGCCTCTATAAAAACTATAGAAAGGGCTTTACTAAATGTCAGAGATAAAAGAACAAGTGAGAACAAGAAATAACCATAGAGAGCAGCACAGCAAACTTGTTTGAGTTGGTGTGTAATACAAAAAAAACCTTTTGAAAACTTATTTGTCTCCTTGTCTCTCCCCTTTCGACACCCCCTTTAAAGTTTCATGAGAGTTATCTAAACGAGTTAGATTCAGAGCAAGCGCTTTTTCTCTCAAGTTGGTATCGGAGCGGCTTTATTTTTCTACAAATTAGTATCAGAACAATTTATTTTCGACAAGAAGATACCAAATTGGCTTTGGCATTTTAGGTATTGTCATCTACACTTTTAAAGGGTTAAAGATGTTGTCTTCAAAGAAATGGTGATTGGGTTGCCAGACATCACTCCTCCAACAGAGATTTGTGAGAGCTGTGGTAGCAAAGCATAAAAGAAAATCTTTTCTATCTGGAAAATCGAGAAGAGCTTAAGCAATTTTGGAGTTGGTGCATTAAAACATATGTGGTCTAGTCTCTCCAGCATCAAATGGTAACAATAAATATTTCATGACCCTTATTGATGATTTTAGTAGAAAAATATGGACTTATTTCTTGCGCTTCAAAAAATTAGAAGCTTTTGATTGCTTCAAGAAATTTTGTGCTACTATGAAGACGGAAACAGGAAGAAGAGTCAAAGCTTTAAGAACTGACAAAGGTGGAAAGTTCTGCTCGAACGAGTTTATTAAGTTTTGTGAAGAGAAAGGCATAAGGAGGCAGTTGACAACAGCATATACACCACAACAAAATGGTGTGACCGAAAGGAAGAACAGGATCATTCTCAACATGGTTCGAAATTTACTAAATAAAGGGGAAATTCCAAAAGAATTCTGGCCAGAAGCTATTGTATGGTCTGTTCACATTCTCAACCTAAGCCCTACTTTCTCTATTAGAGATATGACTCCACAAGAAGCATGGAGCGGAAGGAAACCTGCAGTAGACCACTTTAGAATATTTGGGTGCATAGCATATGCACACGTTCCTGACGAGAAAAGGAAGAAACTTGAGGACAAGAGTTTGAAATGTGTGTTCCTTAGAGTAAGCGAGACTTCTAAGGCGTACAAGCTCTATGATCCTTTGACAAAGAAGGTGGTGGTACGCCACAATGTAATCTTTGACAAAAAAAAGAAGACTTGGACATGGGAAGAAAAGATCACTGTGAATCAGCAGATTCCTCTAGATCTTGGAGAAGAAAAAGCCACTATTCAGCCTCACTATGAGCCTGGAGAGAGTTCATCACAAGCTCAACAAGACGATCCAGTAGAAGAAGAAGATCACGATCACAGTCAAAGAAATCCAAGAACAAGAACGAGACCAACTTGGATGATTGATTATGAGATGGACTATGACTCACGTGATAGTGCTTATTTTGCATTCTTTGCCTCCTTTATGGATAGTGATCCAACTTTCTATGAAGAAGCTATAAAGGAGAAGAAATGGAGAGAAGCCATGGACAGTGAAATCAAATCCATAGAGGAGAATAAGATTTGTAGGCAGAAAACAATTTGAATAAAATGAGTTTTCAAAACCAAGTTGAATGAACATGGTGAGGTGGATAAGTACAAGGCATGACTAGTTGCAAAAGGATACAAGTAGAAGTATGGAGTTGATTATAAAGAGGTATTTGCGCCAGTAGCACATCAAGATACTATAAGGCTTATAATTTCTATTGCAGCACAGAAATCATGACCTATTTATCAACTTAATGTGAAATCAATTTTCTTACATGGAGAGTTTCAAGAAAAGGTATATGTGGAGCAACCAGAAGGTTTTGTTCAAAAAGATAAAGAGGAAAAAGTGTACAGGTTGAAGAAAGCTTTGTACAGTCTGAAGCAAGCTCCGAGAGCATGGTACAATCGCATTGATTCTCATTTTGAAAAGATGGGATTCACTAAATGCCCATGAACATACGTTGTATGTGAAAACCGAAAAGGGAGGTAACATTCTCATTATTTGCTTATATTTTGATGATTTAATATTTATCGTCAATAATGAAGAAATGTTTGAACTTTTTAAGAAGAGCATGATGAAGAAATTTGAAATGACATCTTGGTTTGATGATATATTTTCTTGGGGTAGAAGTTACTCAAACTGTAACTTTATCTGTCAGAAGAAATATGCTCAAGAGTTGCTTGAAAAATTTAAAATGGATGAGCGCACATTTGGAACTCCATCAGAATTGGGTTTGAAGTTACACAAGAATATTGAAGTGCGAGAGATTGATAATAGGTACTTAACTTCAACAAGACCAAACATCATGTATGCGGTTAGTATGATAAGTCACTATATGAAGCATCCAACGGAAAAACATCTCAATGCAGCAAGAAAGATACTTCGTTATGTTAGAGGAAATTTTGATTTGGGGGTATTCTACCAGAAATGAGATGATTTGAAGATGGTTGGCTATACAGATAACGACTATGCATGTGATATAGATGATCATAAAAGTACTTCAGGAAGCATTTTCATGATGAGTTGAGGAGCTATTTGCTGGTCTTCAAACAAGCAACCTATTGTAACACTCTCAACTATAGAAGCAGAGTTTGTGGCAGCAGCAACATGGTCGTGTCAAGCAATTTGGTTAAGAAAGATGCTTGAAATTCTTAATCAGAAGAAACCAGGTATGACAGTTATATACTGTGATAATATGTCGACTATTAAGTTGTCTAAAAATCCTATGTTGCACAGAAGGAGTAAGCACATCGATGTTCGATTTCATTTTCTACGTGATTTGTGTAAAGAAGGCACTATTGAACTCAATTTTTTCCGAAGTGATGAACAAATCGTAGACCTATTCACAAAGTCCTTGAAACAACCATTGTTCGAGAAACTTAGAAGAAAGATGGGGATGTGCAGAATCCAAGATGTAGCTCAAGAAGATGAAGTGAAGTCCTAAACTGATTTATGTAGAATCAGTTGGAGGGAGGGTGTTGAAGGGTCACTTGTACATGTACAGATACATGTATAAGTACATGTATGAATAGATACATGTATAAGTACATGTATGAATAGATACATGTAGGTTCATTAGTTCATAATTAATTAGGTACATGACTCTTGGATAAGGAATAGTATTGGGAAATGTCCCAAATTACCTGTATGTATATGTATGTTGGCATTGGTGGAAGAGGTAGAAAATCAATTAAGCATTCCTTCATAGTTATACAAAGTTCTCTTCTCTCAAACAATTCTACCAAATTTCTCTGCTGTCACCAACAAAGAGTTTCAACCGTGTACTTTCTTGAGTTGTTTTAGTTATTGCTTTGTACTCCTTTCCGGTGGTTGATAATAATACTGCTGGTTATGTTTTGCTGCACCAAGAAATTGTCCCGAACCGAACTTGAACACAGACCAATGGTTGATCTTCGAGTATCGTTGTCTCCTACATAGTTAACATCACAGCATCCAACTAACTTGCACGCTTCTTTTGTACAAAAAATTGTACTCAGTTGTACCTTTGATGTATCTCAAGATCCTTTGAGCTTTATTATCAAATCTTCTTGGTTGGTTCAGTAGATCTCCCGGTCAAACTCTCTATATAAGAAATCATTCTTCACATCCATCTACCATAATTTCCAATTTTTAATTGCCTCAAGTGCTAGCAAGACACGTACGGTAGTGATTTTCACTACTAGATTAAACATTTCATCATAATCTAATCTATAATGTTGAGAGAACCTTCCAACTACAAGTCGACCCTTATATTTCTCAATTGATTCAGCCTAGGAATGCTTTATTTTGTAAACCCACTTGCAAGAGATGAGTTTGAGATCTTCAATTTCATCCTCAATCGCCTTCTGCCAAGTTGAGTTTTGTGATGCTTCTTCATACGTCTCTAGCTTTTTTAACTCCATCTTTTATAATTACTACAATGACATACTTAGGATTTGTCTTTTGAATTCTTTTTTACAATTTATGTTGTTGATGTGTTGTTTCCTTTTCATCGGGTTCGTTTGGTTGAGCCACTTCTTACTCACCAACATCAATGTCACTTGGATCTTCAAAACATCAACATTCGACCAAATATGTGTAATTTGCTCCTAGTCTTCTATGATAGATTTTTTTTAATGTTGTTCAAGTTTGGTTACGCTTTCTTCTTTGAAGACCACCACATTTCCGTTGCACCATTATGATCTCCAATCATGTGTTTGAGTATTCTTAATCAACGATCCAGTCATTCTCATGATCAGTATACCCTCCTATCATCGTCATGCGTGCTAGCTCGTCTTTCTCTAAAGCACATAGTACCTCTACATTCCACTCATCCTCTATCTTCTTTTCAGAGGTTACTGCATTGCCTTTGACAGACTTTTTCTTAGACCAACAATCTTTTAACATGTGACTCTTCTTTCTTGCAATTGTAGCAAATGTCTTCAAATCGCTTCCCTTGAGAATTTTTGTTGTCGTTCTTCTAAGTTCTCCTAAGCTGTGTAGTTCCTCGGTGACTTCTTCCTTTGTCACCATTTTTGTATCCATGCGACTTATTATTGTTCCAAATTTTACTTGTTTAGAGTGCTTCTTCTTCACTTTTTAGCGTGATGCCTCCCATTTGCTTAGTCATGACTTCTTGACAAGCTAGCAAATTTTCGAACTCCACAAGTGATGGTTGAGTGGGTCATCCTTGCACAAGAGTAATGAAACTTCTATATTTTGATTGCAATCCAGGGATGATGATCCATTTCATTCAAGCTACTCCAATGACGGACTTTAGATCTAGTTTAATAATCTCCCAACAGATCAACTTAACTTTGTGGAAGTACTGAGCAATTGTTATGTTGCTTTGTGAGATTGATAAACAGCTCGTTCTCCAAAAGTTGTAATCTTGTATCGTTCTTCTGTGAGAAAAGCATCATGACATTTTTATCTTTTTTTATAAAAGAACTTGAAAAAAAAAAAAAAAGGTTTGACTTGTGTAGGAGGTCTTCATTTGAGGTCCCAGTGAGACCAAAGTAGAAGTCAGAGTATAGAAATGGTCAAACCTTTGACTTTCCATTTACCAATTTTATTGAAAAAAGGGCATGTCATGTAAAAATGCACGTTTATAATTAGGGGATTATTTTATGTTGAATATGAAGTTGTCTACTGGACTCCAAATTCAAAGGAGACTTTTCGGCAAATAGTCTTCACACGACTTTTATACAACATTTGGTCAATACAAAAATTTAAAATGATTTGACTTAGACTTGGTGAGGGATGCACAACACGGGTTGAGCTAGATTGTTAAAAATTTTGGGTCGGTTGGATTAGTGACTCGAACAACTCGAACAGAGCCCACAACCCAACTCAACTCAACCTTCTACTTTTGGGTTGAGTTAGATTGAATAGTCCAGTTATTTTTTTAAATTATTTTAAAAAATCATATTTATCTACCTTACATGTTACATGAATAATTAAAATCTCACAACCAAGTCAGGTCTAAGATCTGCATCTATGAATTGAATTCATTGGAGCATCAACCAAGTTTCCTCTCTTCTTTTGAAGAGTTGCAAGCAAGAATATAATCCATTTTGTGTCATGGGGTGTTTAGAGCTTCAATCAACGATACGCCTTCTAATGAGATGTAGATCCATGTGCGAAAAATGTGTTATTTCGTCAGAGAATGATGCGTCTTACATAAAATAAGAAATTAGTAAAAAAAATAGAGGAACGAGACAAACATCGACACGTGAGGAGAGGCTAGCACAGGTAAGCTCACATAAAGATTTGAGCCCATATGTCGTACTCTATCGTTGGCATGGATGACATCAATTCATTGGCATAATTGAGAATGCTCACATCGGGATATAACCCACTTGTCTCATCTGATCATTAGCTCCTTTAACATCACTTTGATGACATCGTTCCTAAGCAACGATAATGTAGAACGACACCCTTCTCTCAGTTATCTTAATTACAAACTTGGCCATTAGCTACTTTCTCTCTTTAGGATATAGGGTTGTATACATAGTATTTTTTTACACACGGTTCACAAGGCATACATGAACCCACTAGTTGGACTCATTAACATACCCCTACAAGTAACTCATTAAAAGAATTTATTTTTAAATGGAAGATGAAATAGACGCGAATTTCAAATTAAATAAGAATAATAATAATAATAATAATAATAAATGGAAGAATATGGGTTTTGGGCGGGTCGTGGTATACTTTAAACCCGAAACCGATGGGCAATACCCGCCCCATGTGAAGAGCAAGAGGGTAACGGTAACCCTACCCACCATCTTCCTTCCTTGCTCGCCATTGCTGCCACCGTCGTTCTCCGAGTACGCCGCCGTACAGTTCCGGCTTTTCTCCTCAATTCGCACCATTTCCGACCGTTTTTTGTTGCTTTCCGTCGCCGTTCGTTGTCCACGGCTGTCTATTGCTCTCTGCCGCACAACCATTGAGTTTTGTCTATTGCTTTCTGTTTAGGTGAGATTCTAAACTTGTTTGTTTTCTCTTTTTATTGTCTTCTCGGGATGAGTTTAGAACACTAACTCATTTTTTCTCTTCTAGGAATTCGGATTAACAAGCATACACTATGAGCCAAATCATCTATATACCGGATAAGCCGCCAATTCCACCTGATCAACAACCCACTGGTAACCTAACTTTTTATTATGAGATCTTATTGTATGTTTCTTCTGAGAACTTTTTGTACTCTCTCAGACTTCGTCCCTTGTTTGTATCTCGCAGTTAATGTCTTTGCTGCGGTGGTTGAGCCCAAGTTAATCAACAATCTTGTAAGGTTAGCTTTTATGTTACTTATCAATGTTTACTGATTCAATCTGTTCTTCATGAGGTTTCTCATTTGTTCTTCTATGAAATAAGATGAAGTATTCCCATTGATGTCAATTTGAACTGAACCCATTTTTTTCCTTGAATTAAGTTGATGATAATTTTATAATCGATTCCTTACTTTTGAATGACCAAAATTTGTCTCCGCAGGTGCTTAAATAGGATAGCGCCATTGGAAAATCTCCGCCATGTGAAGAGAGTTCAGAAGAAGCACCTTGAAGATGGTATGTAGATTTATTGCTGATATTTTGTTCCTTTCCTCAATGATTATTCCTATGAAGTTGTCTTTGTTTATTTTGCGTTTAATTTCTATTTTTAAATGTTCATCTCAAGTTTTCTTACACAAGCAATAAATAGAGACTGGAATTTCATGTTTATAAGTGTCTGTTAGATCAAAGAAATGATAATACTTCGATGCAGAGAACCAAGGGAGCCACTAAATGAGATGTTATTAGCATACTTCAAAATTTCATGCTCCAACGAATATCATTCAAACTGATCTTGTTTTTTTCTTTTTTCTTTTCTAATTTATTTTCATGATTACTTAAGTTTTTCTCTTCCATATTTGTTTTGGATAGTTAGTGATTTTCTATTAGCTTGCCACCATTTATTTTACTGCTAATGCAGGTTTGCAATAATCACTTTCTTGGATACTTGTATATTTCTTAGCTACAAGGTTCTGTTAATCTATGCATTGAATTAAGTTGTTGATCATTAGGTTTTTACAGGAAAAACTCTAATAGCATTGATCCTATGTCTTGCAAGTGAAAACGACAGCAATTTGGATGCCATGCCTCTAGATGTACAAGAGCTCGTGACTTCATACCAGTTGAGTGCCTTTATCACAAAGGTGCGTCCTCCTATCAATTGAAATGTTCATTAATTAAATTATGTTTCATGATATAATTAAAGTACATCAATCAAAACCATTCAGTTCATCTGGAAACTAATATTCAATATCTTGATGTATAAATATTTCTATGTGCCCCTATTAACTCCTTTTAAGTACTTTTAGCTGTGGTGTCAGACCCTGGAAGGTACAGGATAATTTTTTATTCATGTTTGTTATTCAGTTGACTGCTGTTTGATCTCATCCTTCAAAATTTTGATCACATTGGTATTGAATTCTGTTTTTCTTAAGGGCACTTCATCTTTTGTAATCGGAGATATCCTATTTAATTCTCAAGGAATAGAGATATCCTTGACCTTCTTTAGATTATGTGACCCAGGTTTGTAAGGAAGCAGCAACAACAAAAGAAGAATGGGAAGAGCAGTGCAAGCTTTGGCCAACATCATATCATCCACCCACATAGTAAATGTTCTGACATTCTTTCTATTTTCTCAATTAAATGTTAGGTAGTTTTAATTCAGTTCCAATGGTTGTGCTACATCGTGATTGTGGTTGGTCTAGTTATGTTGACAGTGATAACTTGTTGGTTTGAAGTCTTTTTCTTCTGGAAAAGATATTTCTACCAGCTGGAACTTACTTCCTCTATCATCTCTTTCTGAATGTCAGCAATATTGATGGTATCACCGGATTTAATGAAGAGGACACACAATCAGTTTTTGGCTTCATGCGACTAGCAGTAGAATTAGCACAGTCCAATAAATTGGTTAGTTAATGTGCTTTGGTTTTCCCTTTCTGGTATCCAATCCAAGATCAATTTGGATTTATGCTGCGTAGTTACTACAATGAATTAGCTTTTGTTTTCTCATTTTGCATTTCTAATTTTATTATCAACTAAAGTTTTGGATTTTTTTTTTTTTTTTTTTTTAATCCTTTATTTCCCGGATTCCTTCAGATTTCTTAACTCTTTAGAATTTAGATACTAAGAGGCAATGTTTTATTTGAAAATTGTTGTGCCATGTTTCAACTCTTTTGAACAGAGCCAAATACTCACCCAAAAGATCAAACTAACCTAGCCCAACCTACTTAAACAATCTAAAGGCTTGATCCAGTCTGATGGAAGAAGAAAGACGACCATGTAGAGAAGCAGCTAGGAAAGGTAGCCTATAGACTCAAACGATTAGCTCGTTGAAAACTCACCCAGTATTCTATGTGAGTCAGTTGACTTCGACTAGACTAGCTACCGAAGGAAAGGGATGCAGTCTCTCCCTTGGTCTTTTGAGAGGAGAAGGCAGAGAAGAAAACGTATCTTTGCTTTACCTCTGAGTAAAATATAAGTTAGTGATTTTAGTTTTGGAATTTCGGAACTTCTACATTTAGTTGGTTTGAACAGTTTTCAAGTATCTTGTTATTTATGTGTTTGAGGAGTGAAGTAGAGAAATGTTTTCTCTTTTAGCCAGTTTATTTTCTTATCTGAAAAGACTATCTATTTAAGAAACAAGTACTCATCTCTCTTACATATTACCATGCAGCAGGTAAGTAAGGGCTAGCTATGCTATTTGCCCCATGAATCCCTAATGTTATGTCTCGTTTTGGGAAGGGTGTTTATTGTTCTATTGAAATTTTGCAGGTAGTAAATGCTGCGGTGATTGTAGATCCTTCCGTTAAGCAAGTAATTGCAAGTGCTTGTGATCATCATATTTCCTCTGAGAATGCTTCCATGAGCAATGCCGGTGGGGAAATAGACTTTAGAAATCGGCTAGAATCTGTTGGTTCTCATCTTGATTCCAATGGAGCCACCATCCATGGAAATTTGCCCTCAAGTGCCTCTTTGAAAACATTGAAACAATCATGTTCTACTGTTTCGTGTTTGTATCCCTGGCAATGGACTGACCAACAGTTGCAACATTTATCAAACTCTTGTTGTTGGCACCCTCTAAGGCATGCTGCTATTGCAGCTATTGAATCTTCTGCTGCACGGGATCGTCGTTTATTCCCAACTTCTGGAACCATTGGTGATAAATCAGTTGAAACAGATGATATCGGCCCTCACTGCAACCTAGCAAAAAGACAGAAGACGAATCTCGAAAATGTAAGCTATGTATGTTATTGAGTGAAAACTTTTTTGAATCAATTATAAAGATGTTTCTCTTCAAAAAAATGAAAGTTATAAAGAAGAGATTACTATCTAACATCCTTACATAAGATTAAGAAATGTCAAAGCCAAGATTTTGTGTTGCTAAGCTCCATCTTTTAGTAACGTACTTTTCTCAGGAAATGCAGCATACTTGTATATATCTTTGTCCTTTTATTTGCATTGATTTATTAATATATAGTTATGTTGTGTTGCACAGGCCAAAAGCGAGGAGAAGGAAGGTACTGATATTGAAGGCATATGTTCAAAATCAGGCAGGCCTTATCTATGCACTGGTTATGACATTTATCTTGTGTGGGAGCCATGTATTATGTAAGTTCACAAAATGGATCCTTACTCTCCTCTTTTCACCTAACCATTGTCTATGATCTGATCTGTGTGGCTACGCATTTTACAACATCCACCCCACCCTTAGAGTTAGTTGTAGGAAGTATATTTTTTAGGCTAAAACTGCATAATGTTCCTTCTCTAGTTTGTTTTTAATTTTGCTATAATGATTCTAGAAGGTTTCAGTACTGCCTCAAAGATTACGGCCAGTTTAGTATTTGGAATCGGTTCAGAATTGACATTTGAAGTTCTTAAGATTATTGTTTTTGCAGTGCTTAAAAAGTCATACTAGTTAAAGGGCATTTAGAATAATTTATCGTCCCGAATTTTGTTTAAACTACAAGTAGAATAAAAAACGCTAAATTAAAATCGACCGGGTGGTGCCCTATAATGTTAGGACCATACTCTTATGGATTCAACTTTTTTCTACTACAAACAATCTAATCATTTGGCTTATTTCTTGTGATATTTCCTTTCTTGGTTGTTAAAGGTGTGCGATGGCGCTTGTTCATCAACGAGTTAGGCGCGTGTTTTATGCGTTCCCAAATCCTAACGACGGGGCATTGGGCAGTGTTCATAGACTACAGGGTGAAAAGAGCTTAAACCATCACTATGCTGTTTTTAGAGTTGCATTACATGAAGATGTACTATAATGGCTGCCTCCATCTCCCTAACAGTGAAGATTCCTCAATTCTATTGCAGAGGGAGTTGGGAATATGACTAATTCAGGTTTTGTTGTGTTTTTATTGTCGATCTAATCCATTGATTTTCTTGGTGAACCATAGTTTTTGTACTCAATGATTGCTAATGTCCCATTTCTTCAAATCAAATATGACACCATTGTTCATTATTATTATTATTACCTTTTGCACTATGAGACTCTAATAGTGAGTTTTTTTTTGTTACTTTATTCTAAACCTAACAGTTCACAAAACTTCCATCATTTCTACTCAAAGCTCCATAGTAGAGAAGTTTCATATCAAAGAAGATAAATTGTCATTATGTGTCCATATATAACCNTTACTTAAATTAGTTATTTTTTTTTTTTTTTTTTTTTTTTTTGGACTTCCCTTCAAATTTTAAAATGCATTTGCTAGGGAGAGGTTTCCACACCTCCATACCCTTATAAGAAAATTCACCTCCTTTAGGGGCCTAACGTTCTCATCTATTACTAGCAGATAATGTCTTTTTTTCTTTTAAGTTTTTCCTCAAAGTTTTAAAATGTGTATGCAAGATAGAGAGGTTTTCACACTTTTGCAAGGAATGATTCCCTCTCCAACCGATCTGTGATCTTACACCAAAAATCTTAATTCTTCCACACAGAACTTGCCAACAAGAAATTTAAATAAATAAATAAATATATATATATATATATATATATATATATATATATATATATATATATATATACTAGTAGTTCTGTTACTTTTCGTCGAAATTTTAAACTCGCTATCATACCCATTTAAACTAACAAAATTGTGAAATATGAACTCTATTTTTCCAATAAATTCTTGTTTTCATCATTTACCAAACATATCTTTTAAAACGGTTCAAATCAACGTCATAGACTAAACATTTCATAATAAAATAGTTAATCATTTACCAAACATATCTTTTAAAACGTTTCAAATCAATGTCATAGACTTAAACATTCATAATAAAATCGTTAAGCAATACTGCAGAAAATAAATAACGTGAAATTTAAATAAAACAAGAAAAAAAATTAAATAATGTCGTGATCTAACTTAGGAGCTACAAACAACATGAATGTATCTACCCTAGTTTCAGTCTTATGGCCATTATTATGACGTGGTCGTCCGTCAGAGATGCCTTACCTTTTATTGAAAATTTAGAAGAGCACGTGACTTAAATATTTTAAGAAATATTTAATAAGTAACCCCATAACTAGAGTTAGGAAAAACAATTGCATACACTCATATTTGAGACCTATCGTTTCATAAAAAACATGACCTTCGTCTAATCTTCTAGTCCGGGTAGAATTGGATGTGTAATATTTCTCTACACATAGCCCATGTACATGCACGTGGACCTCATGCAAGCACGTATTCTATGAAATTTAGGTTGCATGTTTAAAATCATTCAAATTTTTAAAAAAAAAAATTCTAAGAAGAATTTGAACCCTTTAGTTTTTGTAAATTTGAGTATTTTCTTTTCAATTTACTCTTAGTTCAAAATCATAAGCTTTTGAATTAAATTTTTCTAAAAAACTGATTAAATTTTTAGAATAATAGTTCTCCCAACAAACCAATTATGCCCGAGTCAAAATTTTAATAATATTTTTAGGTTAGGGCATTAATTGATAATCTTAATATAAAGTAGGGATTTGTTTAGACAAACATTAAAGATAAAATTGGAAAGTAGATGAAAATATACATGTACCCAAACAGGAACAAATATGCGTTACAATTGATTGGCACCAAACTTCTTTGAATGGAAGTTGTGTGAATTCTACTTTTTGCTACACTAGTTAAAGGCTATCATATATGTTTTATGAACTTTAAACCTCCTCTCTCACATTTAATACCATCTTAAATTTGGTCTTAACTAGCTATTCAAATTACTTATAACATACATAACATACATACCATATATATATATATAAGCCTATATCACTAAATCTTTCAACCACACACACACATGTATATATATAAGCCTTTACAAAGTTTTATAAATGGTCAGATTCCAGAATATAATAAGCTGTGCTGCGACCCGAATTAGATTAAATCAACTCAATAGATTCATAATGCATTGGAGTATTGAGGAAAACAAAGTGGTTCAAAGTGATGCAGAAAACTGTGGCAACTAAAACCAAATAGGTTAAACGCTAATTCTCATGACAAAAAACCAATAATAATAACAGACAAGTTTTCTAATTCAAAGTACTTTAAAGCAAAACTTCTAAAAAGATGAAATATTCTCTCTGATAGATAAAAGATATAGATATTGAGGGCTAATCTCATTATTTCTCAGTCGATAACTCAATCCTCATCTTCTTCATCTCCATCTCCTCCAGCAGCCTTCTTTGCAGCTGCCTTCTGATTCCTTCTTTTCACCCTTCCAGGACGCCCGCCTCCAAACGGACTTGTAAGAGAGAAGTCTATGTGCTTCTGGGAATCGACCCTCACCATGAAAGAAGGGATGTTCACGACCTGCCTTCCAACCCTAAAGAAGACACGAGAAATGTGACAGATATTAACAAAAACTTCACATCCACAATAAAGGAAGAGTGTACTTACGAGTCAAATTACATCAAAAGCACTTTGAAATATACACAGGTGTTTAATCGAATTACATCAAAAGCACCTCGAAGTATACACACTTGCATAAAAGGTGTTTAATCGTATATCACAGTGATAATTCAACTCGACTTCTTTTAAACGTCATTCGAGCACTTGGGTAAAAAAAAAGTTGACAAATATTGCTCGCAAAGCATGCCTTTGGCTTTTTCCTCAGGCATTGCTATGTTATTCCTAAATATAATAATTTTGGGCAGGGAGAAATTTCTCTTGTAATAAACATGGCAGACTTTTTGCCCATGAAGACGCTACAAATTTTTCTTGTAATGTACACTTAGCCAAGCCAAAACTACCCGACAATAATGAACTTATTATTTTGCAAAGCTGCACAACAACTTTTAATCCTCTGAATACAAATATAGAAAGTTGACCATCTAGCACTAAGAATTTTGTACGACGATGTAAGAACAAATGAGAATAGCTCATGGAAGGAAAAAATGTTATTGGTATGCATAATAAGGAAAGATATTAGAGAGTATGAATAATGACTCTGTCACTCTACCTTATATGCTTTTGCCTGATGAGCACTCTAGCATGATGGATTGACTTTGCCATACCAGACTTGAACACGAGAGTTTGGAGACGACGCTCAAGGAAATTCTCCACAGTAAGGGCCAAGACATAATCGAGCTTGTTCTGACTCTCATCCAAAAGACCATACCTGTTCATCCTCCTAAGCAGAGCCTCTCCCTCAAAAATCCTACGCGGGTTCTTTTCATCAAGTGTTAAGAGCATCCGAGCATTGTTTCGGATTCGGCTCAATGCATATTGAACCCTCCACAACTCCCTCTTACAACGAAGCCCATATTCTCCAACCAACTTCAACTCTGCATCCAAACGCTCCTTCTCATAAGGACGTCGGGGTTTCTTGAAAGTCTTCCCATCTACATTTAGATAAAACCCAAAATACAATTATCTACGCTTTCAGCAAAAACACCAAGAAGACGCATTACGTTTTATAAGTTGTCACATAAGATGAACTATATCATATACTAATCTCCACAAAATGCAGTGAACAAAACTATGAAAAAGAAAAAAGAAAAAGCTGAGATAAGATGGTCAAGCATCAAAACTCCTTTAAACCCAATGTCACCAATTCTACAACATGCGCAACGATCCAACAAGTGAAGCCAACATCAACAGCTCACAAAAAGAGTTCCAATATTCAAGTAAAACGAATTAAATCCTCAGAAATCTTCCAGCTACTAGATCAACAAAATTGCATAATGTATGCGAAACACAATCGGAGAACCCAATCGAAGAAACAACGAAAAGGAATCCAAACAGAAGTTCGAAAAAATTGATAATGAAAAAGAAAACATACACGACGGATCTTTGAAGAACAAATTAGATGAGAATGGATATGCATCGGAGTTTTCTACTTACAGTTCCTATAGAAAGAGACGTGCACCATGATCTCTTCTCTGCTACGTCTTCACTAACTCAATGGTCTAGAATGCAAAGGAGAGGAGAAGAGAGGCACCCCTGAAGCAAAAGAGGGTTAGAGAAGCGGCTAGGGTTTTTACACTATCGTTTTCATGTTTTCTTTTTCTTTTTTTCTTTTTTTTTTCTTAATAAATTAAAGTTGGGCCGTGGGTTGGGCCGTGGGTTGGGCTGCTAGAGTGAAAAGTTGGGCCTGAGATATTAATAACAATTAGAATTTTTTTAAAATTTTTTTTTAAATTAAAAGATAAATATTTTATATACCGCTAATAATAAAGATTTTTTTTTTTTTTTTTTTTTTTTAAATTTAGAACATTAATAAAAATTCCAAGGAGGAAGCATTGAGAAGCTACTTTGGGCATCTCACCATTGTGCATGCAACCTTTCAAGCCAATGAAATGCACACTTCGTGCAACGTTGCATATCGCTCGTCGATGTTGTGTTGGACGCTCAAAGTATCTCAATGCTTAAAACACTAGCCCTCTTTGTTCTATTCGAAGTGTCTAAATCTTTTATGAGTGCATCTCGACACTATAATGTCTTCCCTTGTATGAAAGGGCAGTATATCGACGTTGCTGCTAACATCTCGATGTTGTTTATCACTATATAAAAACTTCATATTTCTACAGAATACATATCTCTATCTTTTTTGGACGTTCATTTCTAGTCACCTAAAACAATCATATTTCTTTCATTTCTTTAAATATTGAAATAATCGTGTTTCAAAGTTTGGTCGTATCGTCATGATGAGTAGTTAAGTTTCATGTTTTCAATTAGGCCAGTTCACATTTACAGAGATATCATAACATAGATTGACAACCAATCCCCACATTATATGATAGGTTAGGACAAGTGAGAGTAATCTCGAAGTATCTCGCGTTTATTGATTAGGGTGAATCAGTCTACAATCGAAGTGGATACTTGTGATTGATGGTTAGGTTATGTGATGTCCCACATTGGTTGGGGAGGAGAACAAACCACCATTCTTAAGGGTGTCGAAACCTTCCCCTAGCAGACGCGTTTTAAAGTCTTGAGGAGAAGCCCGAAAGGGAAAGCCCAAAGAGGACAATATCTACTAGCGGTGGATCTAGGCCGTTACAGGTTACCTTGTTGAGCGCCCNTGCCTGATGAGCACTCTAGCATGATGGATTGACTTTGCCATACCAGACTTGAACACGAGAGTTTGGAGACGACGCTCAAGGAAATTCTCCACAGTAAGGGCCAAGACATAATCGAGCTTGTTCTGACTCTCATCCAAAAGACCATACCTGTTCATCCTCCTAAGCAGAGCCTCTCCCTCAAAAATCCTACGCGGGTTCTTTTCATCAAGTGTTAAGAGCATCCGAGCATTGTTTCGGATTCGGCTCAATGCATATTGAACCCTCCACAACTCCCTCTTACAACGAAGCCCATATTCTCCAACCAACTTCAACTCTGCATCCAAACGCTCCTTCTCATAAGGACGTCGGGGTTTCTTGAAAGTCTTCCCATCTACATTTAGATAAAACCCAAAATACAATTATCTACGCTTTCAGCAAAAACACCAAGAAGACGCATTACGTTTTATAAGTTGTCACATAAGATGAACTATATCATATACTAATCTCCACAAAATGCAGTGAACAAAACTATGAAAAAGAAAAAAGAAAAAGCTGAGATAAGATGGTCAAGCATCAAAACTCCTTTAAACCCAATGTCACCAATTCTACAACATGCGCAACGATCCAACAAGTGAAGCCAACATCAACAGCTCACAAAAAGAGTTCCAATATTCAAGTAAAACGAATTAAATCCTCAGAAATCTTCCAGCTACTAGATCAACAAAATTGCATAATGTATGCGAAACACAATCGGAGAACCCAATCGAAGAAACAACGAAAAGGAATCCAAACAGAAGTTCGAAAAAATTGATAATGAAAAAGAAAACATACACGACGGATCTTTGAAGAACAAATTAGATGAGAATGGATATGCATCGGAGTTTTCTACTTACAGTTCCTATAGAAAGAGACGTGCACCATGATCTCTTCTCTGCTACGTCTTCACTAACTCAATGGTCTAGAATGCAAAGGAGAGGAGAAGAGAGGCACCCCTGAAGCAAAAGAGGGTTAGAGAAGCGGCTAGGGTTTTTACACTATCGTTTTCATGTTTTCTTTTTCTTTTTTTCTTTTTTTTTTCTTAATAAATTAAAGTTGGGCCGTGGGTTGGGCCGTGGGTTGGGCTGCTAGAGTGAAAAGTTGGGCCTGAGATATTAATAACAATTAGAATTTTTTTAAAATTTTTTTTTAAATTAAAAGATAAATATTTTATATACCGCTAATAATAAAGATTTTTTTTTTTTTTTTTTTTTTTTAAATTTAGAACATTAATAAAAATTCCAAGGAGGAAGCATTGAGAAGCTACTTTGGGCATCTCACCATTGTGCATGCAACCTTTCAAGCCAATGAAATGCACACTTCGTGCAACGTTGCATATCGCTCGTCGATGTTGTGTTGGACGCTCAAAGTATCTCAATGCTTAAAACACTAGCCCTCTTTGTTCTATTCGAAGTGTCTAAATCTTTTATGAGTGCATCTCGACACTATAATGTCTTCCCTTGTATGAAAGGGCAGTATATCGACGTTGCTGCTAACATCTCGATGTTGTTTATCACTATATAAAAACTTCATATTTCTACAGAATACATATCTCTATCTTTTTTGGACGTTCATTTCTAGTCACCTAAAACAATCATATTTCTTTCATTTCTTTAAATATTGAAATAATCGTGTTTCAAAGTTTGGTCGTATCGTCATGATGAGTAGTTAAGTTTCATGTTTTCAATTAGGCCAGTTCACATTTGCAGAGATATCATAACATAGATTGACAACCAATCCCCACATTATATGATAGGTTAGGACAAGTGAGAGTAATCTCGAAGTATCTCGCGTTTATTGATTAGGGTGAATCAGTCTACAATCGAAGTGGATACTTGTGATTGATGGTTAGGTTATGTGATGTCCCACATTGGTTGGGGAGGAGAACAAACCACCATTCTTAAGGGTGTCGAAACCTTCCNAAACGCTCCTTCTCATAAGGACGTCGGGGTTTCTTGAAAGTCTTCCCATCTACATTTAGATAAAACCCAAAATACAATTATCTACGCTTTCAGCAAAAACACCAAGAAGACGCATTACGTTTTATAAGTTGTCACATAAGATGAACTATATCATATACTAATCTCCACAAAATGCAGTGAACAAAACTATGAAAAAGAAAAAAGAAAAAGCTGAGATAAGATGGTCAAGCATCAAAACTCCTTTAAACCCAATGTCACCAATTCTACAACATGCGCAACGATCCAACAAGTGAAGCCAACATCAACAGCTCACAAAAAGAGTTCCAATATTCAAGTAAAACGAATTAAATCCTCAGAAATCTTCCAGCTACTAGATCAACAAAATTGCATAATGTATGCGAAACACAATCGGAGAACCCAATCGAAGAAACAACGAAAAGGAATCCAAACAGAAGTTCGAAAAAATTGATAATGAAAAAGAAAACATACACGACGGATCTTTGAAGAACAAATTAGATGAGAATGGATATGCATCGGAGTTTTCTACTTACAGTTCCTATAGAAAGAGACGTGCACCATGATCTCTTCTCTGCTACGTCTTCACTAACTCAATGGTCTAGAATGCAAAGGAGAGGAGAAGAGAGGCACCCCTGAAGCAAAAGAGGGTTAGAGAAGCGGCTAGGGTTTTTACACTATCGTTTTCATGTTTTCTTTTTCTTTTTTTCTTTTTTTTTTCTTAATAAATTAAAGTTGGGCCGTGGGTTGGGCCGTGGGTTGGGCTGCTAGAGTGAAAAGTTGGGCCTGAGATATTAATAACAATTAGAATTTTTTTAAAATTTTTTTTTAAATTAAAAGATAAATATTTTATATACCGCTAATAATAAAGATTTTTTTTTTTTTTTTTTTTTTTTAAATTTAGAACATTAATAAAAATTCCAAGGAGGAAGCATTGAGAAGCTACTTTGGGCATCTCACCATTGTGCATGCAACCTTTCAAGCCAATGAAATGCACACTTCGTGCAACGTTGCATATCGCTCGTCGATGTTGTGTTGGACGCTCAAAGTATCTCAATGCTTAAAACACTAGCCCTCTTTGTTCTATTCGAAGTGTCTAAATCTTTTATGAGTGCATCTCGACACTATAATGTCTTCCCTTGTATGAAAGGGCAGTATATCGACGTTGCTGCTAACATCTCGATGTTGTTTATCACTATATAAAAACTTCATATTTCTACAGAATACATATCTCTATCTTTTTTGGACGTTCATTTCTAGTCACCTAAAACAATCATATTTCTTTCATTTCTTTAAATATTGAAATAATCGTGTTTCAAAGTTTGGTCGTATCGTCATGATGAGTAGTTAAGTTTCATGTTTTCAATTAGGCCAGTTCACATTTACAGAGATATCATAACATAGATTGACAACCAATCCCCACATTATATGATAGGTTAGGACAAGTGAGAGTAATCTCGAAGTATCTCGCGTTTATTGATTAGGGTGAATCAGTCTACAATCGAAGTGGATACTTGTGATTGATGGTTAGGTTATGTGATGTCCCACATTGGTTGGGGAGGAGAACAAACCACCATTCTTAAGGGTGTCGAAACCTTCCCCTAGCAGACGCGTTTTAAAGTCTTGAGGAGAAGCCCGAAAGGGAAAGCCCAAAGAGGACAATATCTACTAGCGGTGGATCTAGGCCGTTACAGGTTACCTTGTTGAGCGCCCGTAATCAATGTCATCAGGTAATTTTGTGAGGCCTCAATTGTTCTTCATTTATTGTCGAAATGCTTTAGTTAATATTATTTTCTTGCTTGCTATACACGTATTTGTGATATGCAAATTAATTAGGCGAGATGGTTAATTAGGCTCTTGATCTTGACCTTGGCTACAAACTAATTAAGCATGATTGCTAATTAGGCCTTTGATCTTGACCTTGGCTACAAACTAATTAGGCAAGGTTGTTAATTAGGCTTTTGATCTTTGACTTTGGCTTCAATTTGTTGCTCAATTTGTCGTTGATCTAACTTTGCGCACGCAGTCATGTTATAAATGAGGCTTCATGTAACGATCTTAGTTTTCTACTTACCTAAAGTCGTTACTGTATGCATTACGTAACTTCTTATGCGAAAATATTCTTTTAAAATGGCTTCATAAAACAATGTCATGGACTTATATGTTTAAGAAAAGATTTAAAACAATACAACTGAAATATTGAAATAAATATAAGTAAATGCAAAAATAGTAATGCCCTGTACTAACCTATGATCTACGAAATTAAATGCAACTACCCTATACATGTGTCATGGTCTTTAATCATGATGTCGCCGTCAACCGTACAGATACCTTGTCTTTACCTAAATTAGAGAAGTAGCACATGACTTAAGTATTTTAAGAAATACTCAGCAAGTGACTCCACTGTTGGGTCAGAGAATACAAACACATGTAATTATGATTAGGGAACTATTATTTATGTAACAACCCTAAATTTCTACGTACTCAGAGTCGTTGCTAACGTCTCAGGCTCATCTATAATGCGGAAATATAACTCTTACATGAACATTATTTATAACGTAAACTTCGAAAAGCGCTTAAAACAACTTATTCTTTGGAAAACACAGTCATGATCCTATTCTAACCTAAAACTAGAAAATTAAATATGAATCTACCCTATGCACATGACACAGTGCCTGCTCACGATGTTGTTGTCCTCCATACAAGTGTGTCTTGCCTTTACTTGAAAAACGATGTGGCACAAGGCCTGAGTATTTCGAAGAATACTCAGTAAGTGGCCCCACTATGGGATTCCGCTGATTTGTAGTGACGTCGAAGGTCAGCGGAATCCCATAGTGTCGTGCGCCTCATGAATACCCTCATCATCATATGGTGCGTATTCGCACTCATTATCATGTTGTGTGCATTTGCACTCATCATCATACTGTGTGCTTTCGTACTCATCATCATATTGTGCACGTCTGCACTCATCATCTTTAGGGGAAGTAGCCCTATGCTTATGAACATACAATATGCATGAGGTCTCTCTAAATCCATCATAAGGTTTCTTCTGACACAACCCTCTAGTCTCATCTCTTTGTTACTCGTGGATATTTATATTAATATCATTTTCATGCTCTTATGGTTGTGTCCTATGTCGATCTAACGACATGATGCAATATGGCACTCATCACCATATAACATGCTTAATATAGAAAATATCATCATATTAAGGTAAACGTCACGCAATCATCATACTCATCATATTGCCATAAAGTGCATCAAGCATATCAAGTACGTCATTCATCGAAATATATATACACTACGCACATCATCAAGTATCATAATTCACACATCATCATAACGCGTACATCATCATATACTAGTATACGACATCATACGATACAACTCATACATCATCATAACTTATACATTGTCATATACTAACATACGGCATCATACGATACAGCTCACACATCACCATATACTAACATACGGCATCGTACGACACAGTTTATACATCATCATAACTCATACAATTTTTAGCCTATCCTATAGTAAGGTCACTTACTTGATTGGCCTTAGCCGAAGTATCCCTTAATTTAATTAACGTAAGCTCCCGTTCCTCGAGAGCTGCTCCAAAGGTTGTCAAGGGTCGCTTCTTATTACACAGTTCGTCACCTTTCGTTAGTATTTCACATTTTAATTAATAATTCAACTAACAATGTGAAATACAGCTCTAGAACGGTTCCAGTAAAAATCAAATTCCACGTTTCCATTGTTTCTAAATTTTGTTGGGTAATAAAACTTAAATTAAAAATATATCAATATTATTTCATATTTAATCATTCCATCCAAATATTATTTATTATAATATTATATTCATTAGATGTAAATAATAATAATTTATCACATCTTCCATTTTCCTTCCCGTTTACCACTTTATTTCTCTATTCTCTGTATTTTTTTTTCCTGACTATGCAATTAATAGAAGCCATTTTTAATAGATTATGTTTTCCTTTCTTTTCTAGAAATGCTATGCAATTTATATTATTGTTATTTAATTCTATTTACCAAACTTTTGGCCATTTTCAATAAAAAAAAAAATTCTAAAAATAATTATCAAATTAACCGAACCCATTTTCAATAGATTCTTACTTTTTTTTTAAAATAATTGAAAGAGAATAAAAGAAAAGGCTTAATTTTCCTTTTTTTTCTCTCCCGTAAATCTCTCTTCAGGTAAATCTACATCCATCTAACATTGTTTTTTATATATTTTTTCAGTTTCTTTCTTTTCTCTTTTCTATCTTTCTTACTCTTTTTTTAGGTCGTGTGATGTGGCACGTTGGATGGAGAGGAGAATAAAACAAGTGTAAAGGGTGTGGAAACCTTAAGAAACCTCGAGGGAAAACCCAAAAGGGAAAGCACAAATAGGACAATATATGCTAGCGGTAGACTTGGGTCTGGGCCGTTTTCTTGCAATTTCCCCAAGGATAGACACAAGGCGGTGTGCCAGTGAGAACGCTGGCCCTAAAGGGGTGGAATTAGTGGAGGTCCCATATCGATTGTTTTTTTNTTTTTTTTTTTTTTTTTTTTTTTTCTTGTGGGTGATCATCTTTATTTCACTAGTCTCCGTCTTAATTTCAAATCCTTTTTCAATATTTTTGCTCATTCTTTAGCATGATGTAGAGGTCTCAAAAGCTAACTTTAAAGTTATGTTCATTGTTTTCAAATTAAGTTAAAAAAGAGCCGAAATTGGATTGTGTTAGGTTCGCACAATGCACGCCTATCATGTGGTCGAGCATAGAGTCAACCTCAATGTCAGGCTAATGCCAAGCCGAGACTCACCTCTTAAAAAAATAATATTGCCCTCCTTAACCTTTATAAAAAAAGTTTTTAAAAAATACTCTCCACTGTATATGGACAGAAACTATCTATCACACATTTGTTTTTTTTTTTTTTTAATTTAGGGATATTAATGTTGTTTTAAAAATTAATTGGTATTTTTTAAATGTGTACTGACCGTTCCATTCATATATTTAATTTTAAAAAGGTTTAAAAATATATTTTTATTAATTTAAGTTAAATGTTTTAAAATAATTTTATTTTTGGACGGGGATCAAATTGGGAAAATGTATGCGACTCTAAAATGGTAATTTAACAAGTTGTATCCATGGTTGTTTGGATATAAAGTCTTGACTATTATTAAATAAAAATAGGCCCCCTCCTTCCTTCAAGAACATCTCCGCCTTTCTCTCTGTTCCAGATTTCCAGATTCACGAGAGAACAGCAAAACGAAATGGAAAATGGCTGCAAAGAAGAAGCCGACAATGGAGCTTCATCAACTATGGTGGTTTGTCTTCATCCATCAATGGCTTTCTATTTTTTTGGCAAATTTGAATTCAAACAAACATTCTCTGCTCACTCCCGAGCCAAGATTTCTCTTCTGATTTTGCAGGTCGATCCGGCCAAGCTTCCATCCTTGACCTGGCAACGCAAGCTCGATTTCACTGGAAAATCTCCAGAGTCGTTCTCTTTCACTCTCAACGACAAGTGGCATCTGGTCAGTATAATTTACTCATAAACTCTGTTGAATATTGCGATTTGACGCCATGAAATCGATTCCTCCTTTTCTTTAATTTTCTGATTTCAATCGTTTTTTGTTCCGTTTTATAGGGCCCCTTGGGCTACCGGTTATGGCGTCACGGCAAGGAAGAAGCCGCTAAAGGAAGAGTAATAGCAACTGCTTAAATTACTTCAGATCAATTCTGTGTTTCTGTTTCAGTATTGATCATTGATTTCTTCTTGTTTTCTGTTTTCATTTCATTTTCTCTCTCTCTACTGTATCTTCTATCTCTCTCTCCTCAGATTCCGCTTTATGATTTCTTTGCGTCTCCACCAATCACGTGCTACCACGGCGTATCGTTAGGTGGCATAGGGTAGGATTCCTCCTCCGCTGCCGCACGCAGTTCGCCGACTGATCTTAACTGTTTCTGACATATGAAATCGTGATCGTTAAATTCAGTGCAGGAAGCATCGGCCGGAGTTACCGAGGAGAGTTTCAACGCTTTCAAATGTTCTATGGACCGAGTGAAGATGTACCAGTTTTAGCCAATCAATTCTCTGTATGTCAATCTCTATACGGTTCTTGTTTCATTATCCTCTTTGTATTCGTTGAATTGTTTCATTATCTTCTTTGTATTCACTGAATTGCTTCATTATCTTCCTTGTATCGTTTGGTATTAGGCATTTGTTTCACGCCCAAATGGAAACAAATTCTCAACTGTATTATGCTCTGCCAGACCTCAAAAATCCAAGTAAGCTATCCACACAGTTTTTGAGTTTCTGAGTTTAATTAGCCACTTTGAATCTTTTGGGAGATTTAATTTACTTATTTATCTATTCATATTAATAATACTCACCCAACTTTTTAAACTAAATTAGCACCCAATTTTGACTACAAACAAAATTTTCAAATATCCAATTATAATTACTCAGCTTCCATATAAAAAAAAAATTATTATTTAAATTTTAAAGTTTCAAGAATATTCTAAAATTCTTAAATTTAAACGGTTAACATTAAATACTCACAAAATTTTAAATCAATCCTAAACAACTTTTAACTTTATATAAAAAAAAACGTTTATTAACACCTCATAGATTATCTACAGTCGTTTTAATTTCATTTTATAAAGTTTATGGGTATTTTTTAAAGGTTTTACTGTATCTTTGAATTTTTTTTAAATATTTTGAGGTACTTTGATTTTTTTTTTTTTTTTTTTTTTTTTTAAAAAAAGTTTATATGAATTTGAATGAAGCTTTTAAAAATTTAATGATATTTTTTTAAATACTTTTTAAAGTTTTAAATTGAAGAGTATTTTTGAAATAAAATATTAACCGTTCTTATACAAAACTAACCCTAAGAGTATGAGTATTTTCTAGACAAAAAAAAAGAGAAAGTTTAAAAGTATTTTTATTAATTTAGCTTAAATTTTAATTCGGTTACTTTTGCTAATTTATGATTAATTTTCCCTTATGCAAAATGTGAAAATATATTTACTTTCTCCTATAAAAATTATTATTATTATTTAATCAATTTTGATTAAAAAAAATATATATAATAACTTCAAATTAAGGGTAGAAACTAATTTTAAAATTTATTAGAATTAAACATTTGAAAGTAGAAAATGAAACTCAGATATTATCCAATTTCAAAATACCTTAATCTTGATAGGTTGGATTTAGTTATGAATGGTTTTGAGCTTTGAAATGAATATTGCAGTATTATTTCCTCTATTTTTCACTTCGGAGGGTTTTTTTTTTTCACCAGAGATGGAAAGAACGACGGCATAGAAGCATGGGATTGGAATTTGAGTGGAGAAAAAAGTACGTACCACGCTCTGTTTCCCAGGGCTTGGACAATCTACGATGGTATGGTTTTACTCCTAATCAGTAAAATCCTGTTTACATCATTTCAGTCAACCCCCTGTTTTTCTTCTCCTTCTTCTACATATATTTGTTACTTTTTTTTGGAACTAGGTGAACCCGACCCGGATCTTAAGATTGTTTGTCGTCAAATTTCGCCAATTATCCCTCACAATTACAAGGAGAGTAGTTTCCCCGTCTCCGTATTTACATTCAATGTATGACTCTTTAACTTATCATTTAAATTTGAATTAGATTGATCATTTAAATTTGAACTAGATCGTTACGATTAAATTATTATTTTTTAATAACGGTTGATTAAAAAATCTGTCTCTAACAAGATACATTCATGTGTAAAATGGATAGTAATATTATGATCATCTCCTTAAATAATTTCTTTTTTTGAATAAATGAGTGGGAATATTTGTGTGTAAAATGGATAGTGATATTATGATCATCTCCTTAAATAATTTCTTTTTTTGAATAAATGAGTAGGAATATTTGTTTGTTTGTTTATATGGCAGCTTTCAAATAAAGGTCCGACTTCTGCAGAAGTAACTTTGCTGTTTACTTGGGCGGTAAGTGCTGTCAAATCCTTCGTATGCAAAATTTTATAGTTTTATATTTATACATTGGTAAGCCATTTTCTTACCAAATTTTGAAGCTTTGCTGTTTACCTTTTCAGAACTCTGTGGGCGGAAACTCTGGATTTACTGGTCATCACTTTAACTCAAAGATAGGGCAAGTTATTCTCATGCTTTTCTTGTTTGAAATCACTTTCTAGTAAAAGCATTTTAAAATTTTAAGTGAAAGTTTGAAAGGAAAAACTCAAAGAGAACAATATATGCTAGTGGTGAGCTTGGTCTTGAACTGTTACACATAAATTAGAGAAAAGAATGAGTGCCAACGAGTACGTTGGGCTTCGATGGAGTGAAAGGTAAGATCCTGGGCTCCAAACCACAATAGATTGTGAGATCAGATATTGATTGAATAGGAGAGATATTGATTGAATAGGAGATGAAGTATTGAGGGTAATATCTATTGAGAATTGTTGAGAGGGAGTCCACCCTAACTAAGGTAGAAAATAGTCATGATTTGGAATATATCTATATTGGTATATAGGTATGAGTTCTATGAGATCTTACTCTCATTCAAAAGTTTTTTTTTTTTTAATTTAATTTAATTTTTATTTTTATTTTTATTTTACGGTAGAAAGCTTTCTCTATTTAGAAGCATTTATGACGAAATTTATTATGAAATTCATTCTCTAAAGTGTCAAAGCTGAATTTGTGAGCAGCGCAGAAGATGGAGCTCATGGAGTCCTTTTACACCACAAGTCAGTATTCTTTCATTCATTTAATCAATTTTCTTTTTGGTGGGTTTCAAATTTACCTCTTCAATCTTTGATTTAGAGATTAGAGAGATGTAAAACAAATATCAAATATTCTTTTTTTTTTTTTCTTTTTACTATAACAAATGTGCATTACGTCCAACAGAACCGCGAATGGGCGTCCAACAGTAACGTATGCTATTACAGCAGAGGCCACGGATGATGTTCACGTCTCAGTCTGTCCTCGCTTTGTAATATCTGGTGATTCCGAGGGCATTTCAGCAAAAGATATGTGGCAAGAAGTTAAAAATGTTAGATCTTTACCCTCCCTTTTGTTATCTCTCAACTATTTTTAAATTATTTGTTGGTATGCTCTGTTGTGCTTTCACTATATCATATTCTTCTTTTATCCAACACCACAATAGCTTTAAAGTCAATTAATGCATTTAAAATTATGCTTATTTGGAAAACTATTTCCAAAAACAAAAAAAAGAATATTTTGCTTTCCAAAACAAAAGCTTTATTTTTTCTTAAAGTTCACTTCTTTATTTGCTATCACCGATCCTTCCTTTCCTTTAGAAAGATCTGAAGTCAAATAATTGTCGGTAGAGTGCTTACCACTCTTTCAATGCTTTAAAATAATGATTTTAAAAGATAAATCTAGAAACATCAACAAATCAACATATAATTTCTTTTCATTTCTAAAATGTTAAAAGCAATGTGTGTCGTATTATTTGTCTTTAAAAAAGATAATTCTTTGACATTTCTTAGAAGCCTCCCATATGCATCATTGATTCTTCATTCCAACAGAAGCCAAAAGGAACAGAGTGGAGGAATTGTCAACTTCACCTTTTATTTTATTTCAAAAAATTCATTACTTTAAATTTTGTCTTCATACAAGCACATAATAATTTGATATGAAATATTATTCCAGCATGGGTCATTTGACGAGCTTGGCAGTAGTGGGCCACATGAGGGGTCAAAACCAGGATCAAGTATCGGAGCAGCCATAGCAGCTAAAGTGACCATTCCTTCTTCATCTACTCGTACAGTCACCTTCTCGTTAGCATGGGACTGTCCAGAAGTTAAATTTGATGGAAAGACATACCACAGGTCACTTCTTGACTCTACTCTTATCAAAGCTGATCAATTGAAAATCTGGATTTTAATTTTAAAAAAGTGTTAGCAATTAATACTCTTTGACAGACGGTATACTAACTTTTACGGAACGCTCGGAGAAGCAGCAAAGACAATTGCCCGTGATGCTATATTAGGTAAGTGTTTCTAAAATAGGGTTTGCTTAAAAGACAATAGTAATGTGTTGGTGATGTGGACTGATGATTGGTGAACTAAATATGGAAAAAAAAAAAAAAAAAAGAACATGGAAAATGGGAAGGCCAGATAGAAGCATGGCAAAGGCCAATAGTAGAAGACAAGAGGCTTCCTGAATGGTGAGTGGAGAGAATTGTATGAAACAAAACAAACAACTCATTGTCAAATTACGTCAGTAATAGCTGGATTTATTTGATAATGGTGTAGGTACCCTGTCACTCTCTTCAATGAGCTATACTTCCTAAATTCTGGTGGAACAATGTGGACAGGTACTCTCTCTCTCTCTCTCTCTCTCTCTTCTGTGTGTGTGTCTCTCTCTCTCTTAAGACTTGGAATATGATATAGTTTGGTTTCTTTGTGGGTCAAAATGGGTGCTATCATTTGGTTGGTTTTAAATATTTAAGCCTTTTTAATGTCCTCTTTCACCCACCCTATCTATCCATACTAATTCCCTACCCTTCTAACCAAAAAAACCACATGCCAAACCAACCCTCAATTTATGGATGGTTAAATAATAATTATAACAATTCTTAGAGGTTAGAGTAATTTGTCATATTTGAATGACGACATATTAAAATTTTATATTACTTTTGAAAAATAAATTTGTTAAATTAAAAAATAATACTCATGAATTTCGTTTTTTTAGATTAAAAAATGCTAAACTTTTTAAATTTTAAATAATAAACTTTCAAAAAATAAAAAATAAAATATAATTTTATTATTAGTTTTCAATTGAACCCTTAAAAACTTCAATTCTTATTTCTCATTTTTTTTTTCCTCTCGTTTCTGGAATACATTCTTAATTCTCTTTTGTTTTTTATTCCTCAATCCCTAAAACTTTTCCATACATCTCTTTTTAATCTCTTTCCTAAATATCAAAACTTTGAATTAAAAGATGAGTTTTGTCATATATAAGAAATTTCAACATTTAAATAGTCAATTTATTTTAAGTTATATCGAGTTGGACTTTCTCTTTCTTGCTTACCTTTAAGATTTTTAAAACATGTCCGATAGGGAGAGGTTTTCACAACCTATTTATAAAGAGTATTTCATTCTTCTTTCCAACCAATGTGGAATCTCACATAAGCTCTAGTTCAATTGAAAAGACCTATGTTCTACCACATGGGATTAGTTTATTACTTAAACGATGCATGGACATGTGAAATACATTATAAGAAATAGAAATAGAAGATGACAAATCTAACCAATATGCCACTGATCCAATCCTCTCCAAAGTTTCAAAACACTTAAGGAAATGTGAGCTTAATTTGCATTCATGCTTAGACCTCAGAAAATCCTTCATCGACACTATCTTGAATTTCAAGTTTCTATACCTTATATCAACATAACTCTTCTGTCAATTTTGAATGGTACACATTTCTGCCCTCACCTTATATATGACTTTTTTGGTAGCTAGGACCAACTCTAATTCTAATCATTCACTTTCACTCACCTTGTCCCAATACTTGCGACTTACAAAACTTCCGTGAAGGCCTTGAATAATGTCAGTCAATTTAGAAACATTCAAACAAACCTTCAAAATTATCTTACTAAATCAAGAGAAACTAAAATTTTCAATCTTAGTAATGGGTCTAGGCCCACTACAAAATAGTTCTACTTTACGGAGACCCATTAGACTACATTCCTTAGAATTCAAGTGTTTAAGAGACCCAATCTTGTTTAACCCAAACTTATACTTAAAAGAACTTGGTATAAAGCTTACTATATAAGGGTGTCAAAAAGCTGGCTTATAAAGCTTTATCTTATTATCCTTTTAGCCTCTAGTTAATATCCTTTTAGTCTCTAGTTCAACTCCTATGACTTATATAAGCCTCACAAACAACAGTTTAGGAATCTCTTTGAAGACTTGGTTATTGAAATTTCTGTAAGCCCCGGAGCATTAGTGAAAACATGTTTGAACAAAGATATCATAGTAAACTCGAAAAGAAAACTTAAAAAAAAAACTTTGTTCTTAGAAAAGATATTTGTTTTCACTATACCTTGATCATGCACTCTTTTGGAAAGTACCATGATGCATAAAGTCTTGGCCTATTGACTTGTGTTTGTAACATAGGTTATCTCATTTCTGCTAGGGTCATTCTACGCATAGCCTTAAAAATGAAACTTGGGTTCATACCTCTACCTCTTTGTTAAAATCAACATCTTGCAAAGTGTATCGGGAAGATTATTGTGAGTAGAATATCTAGTGGTTTGAAAATAATTTCTAGTTAATGATGTATAATCATATAACATATACAAAATCATGTTGATGGTGTTTCATCCAACATATTCATATTGACACGGAATAAGGATCAATATCACATATCACATAGATTAAATTCAATAACATAGAGTAATGCATACATCAAGCAATTTATCTAACTTATCTCTTAGGCATTCTAACAATAAGTTAATACATTTTGTTGAGCTGCAATCGACCTTTTATATCTTTCTTTTGTTTAAAGAAATGATTTGGTAAATCAAATTTCCTGATCTCAGACGGCTTACCTCCGCTGCAAAATCTATCAACCATAAGTCATCAAAAAATTTTCCTCGAAAGGACAAAATCGGAGTCCAATGGAGCACCCAACGGCGACCACCGCCTGGACGTCGCCGTTGAGATTCTCGAGAGAATGTCTCAGATCTTCGATCAAGCCCACGGAGGCGCCGGACCCTCAAACGCTGCACTCGGAACCAGATTGCTTCCTACTCTACAAGAGAACGTCGGCCAGTTACTCCTCGTCGAAGGAAGCGAATACCTAATGTGGAACACTTTCGACGTCCATTTCTACTCCTCTTTTGCTCTTATCATGCTTTTCCCCAAACTCGAACTCGGCATTCAGAGGGATTTCGCCGCGGCGGTTTTGATGCACGATCCCAGAAAGGCCAAGATCATGAGCGACGGAAAGTACTATCCTCGCAAGGTTATTGGCGCTGTTCCTCACGATATTGGCTTCAACGATCCTTGGTTTGAAGTAAATGCTTACAACCTTTTGAACGTCACCAGATGGAAGGATTTGGGTTCCAAATTCGTTCTTCAAGTTTACAGAGACGTGGTTGCTACAGGGGACAAGAATTTTGCAAAATCTGTTTGGCCTTCGGTGTATGTAGCGTTGGCTTTCATGGACCAGTTCGATAAGGATAAAGATGGGATGATTGAGAATGAGGGGTTTCCTGATCAAACTTATGATGTTTGGACTGTGAAGGGTGTGAGTGCATACTGCGGTGGGCTGTGGGTGGCTGCTCTTCAGGCGGCTTCAGCATTGGCTTACGAGGTTGATGATGAAGCAGCTGCTCACTACTTTTGGATCAAGTATCAGAAGGCAAGAGGTGTTTATGATACGTTATGGAATGGCTCTTACTTCAACTATGACAATAGTGGTGGTCCTTGGAGCTCGTCCATTCAAGCTGATCAACTGGCAGGAAAATGGTGAGTGAACAAGCTTTTATTGATCCCCTTCTACTTTTCTTGCTTTTACATTTCTTTATCTCTTGTGGCCTGGCTGAATTTGCGTGATTTTGGAGCTGTCTCTGTTAAGAGGATGGATTGAGTAGGAGCTTAACAATGTATCTTAGGGTTGGATTGAGTAGTAACTTGATTGTGTTTTGTTAGGAATCTTACGATTCTCCACAATGGTATGATATTGTTCACTTCGAGCATAAGCTCTCGTGGCTTTACTTTTGGTTTTTTCAAAAGGCCTTATACCAACGGAGATATATTCTTTACTTATAAATCTATGATTACCTCCTTAATTAGCGGACGTAGAACTCCCCACCAACAATCTTTCACGTTCTGAAAACACAGGTATGCTAGAGCATGTGGGCTTTGTCCCATTGTTGATGAAGAGAAGATAAGGAGTACACTTGAAAAGATATTCAATTTCAATGTGATGAAGGTGAAGGGAGGAACTCGCGGGGCAGTAAACGGGATGTTTCCAGATGGAAGGGTTGATAGATCCATATTGCAGCCAAAGGAGATTTGGGCTGGAGTTACATACTCTGTTGCTGCCTCAATGATTCAAGAAGGAATGGTGGAAACAGGCTTCCAGACTGCAATGGGCATTCATCAAGCTGCTTGGGGTCAAGATGGCCTCGGGTACCACATTTTGTTCTTTATATTATGGAATTCCACTGGTTTTTAAGCTACTTTTCTTGAACTTATAGGAAATTTGATATCTGTTTGTTCTGAAATCCTGTTCAGGTATTCATTTCAAACCCCAGAAGCATGGGACATAGATGATAAGTATAGATCTTTGGGGTACATGAGGCCATTGGCGATTTGGGCAATGCAGTGGGCGATTTCGAAGCCTACCCTTTTGAAGAAGCACAAAGTTCCAAGAAAAGAGCTTTCTGAGAGTGAAGAATCATGCTTATTTGCCACACAACATGCTGCTTTCTTGAAAGTTGCATCTCTCTTGAAGTTGCCTTCCGAGGAAGCTAAACCCAGGAGTGTTGTGGAGGTTGCTTATGATTTCATTTGCAAGAGGTCAGCCTAATTACTCAATTCAAATCACTCTAATAATTAAATGGTTTAAGAAAGAAATATGTAACTTTTTTTCAAGGAAATATGCTGCACAAAGCATTTTCTTGTTGTAAGAACAAGTTATATACTTTTTATTGGCTGTATGTATCATTTTGTATTGTAACTAATGCTTGTCTTCTTCTTCTTCTTCTTTTTTTTTTTTCTTTTTTTTTCCAATTTTATTTTTGACCTTTTACATTACAATATTGAATTTTTTTTTCTAATATTTATTATAAGTTAATTATAAAATGACTAAATAACATATACAACAACACAACAATGCTTACAGAGACATATAAATATGTGAAATATATAATTGTTTTTTTCCTTGCCTAAAAGACATATTGTACATATTTGGTGTTATGGTTAAAAATTTCCATGCCTGTTTCTTTAGCCAACACCACCTTGGTTTCAATCTTCACCCTGAATTTGAAACGTAAAATTGGCATTTTTTAAACGCACAACTTCAACACACAAGGGTGATGAGAATTCTACTTTATGAATTAATGAACAAGCTCGTACATCATAACATATATAAACCGAATGCTTTTAATAACTTGGTCGATATGAAGGCAGGCAATGCAAATACAACAGTCAATCCCCTACACAGCAGATTGAACAAGTTCAACACATTAATAACACCCTCTCCTCTCCTCTCCTCTCTTCCTTACTCTGCTTACACAACCAACGATCCTAACCCTAATTTATCAAAAATTCAACGACTTGCCCCATAAACTTGAGTAGAATCATACTGTGGATACCCAGGCTGCGGCTGAGGCTGTGGCTGTGGCGACACACTCTTCCCGTAACCTACGGGAGCACTTGAAGGCACAGTTCCATACCCGCCTGATTGTGGAACTGACTGATCATAGCTTGGCTGAGCTGCAGTCTGTTGAGGATAAGTGGGCTGCCCACTGGCTGGCGCAGAATAAACTGCTGCAGCAGTTGCTTGGGCACTGCTATATGCAGCGGGATCTTGAGGTGCTTGGTATGCAGCATATCCAGCAGTATTTGCAGCAGCCTGCTCGGGATAACCCTGTTGCGTGGTCGGATACTGCTCATATGCGGCAGCAGGAGCTACTTGCTGGCCATAGGCAGACAGTTGCTGTACACCAGGTTGACCATAACCTGCCTGGCTGCCCTGCTGCGGGTGGTAATTGGCAGCAGCGGCAGCGGCAGCAGCAGGTGCCTGGTTGTAACCATCTGTGTTTTGTATGCCATAGGGGGTAGGATACTGCTGAGTAGAACCACCAGTTGGGTATTGATACGTCTGTTGAGGTTGCACATTTTGCCCATATGTAGCAGGTGCTGACCCACCTTGATAAGGCTCTCCAGGCTGACCAACCCTAGGAGCGCCATAAGACTGGGGAGGAGGTCCCTGCGCTGGAGCACCATATGATGGAGGCTTATCATACTGTTGTTGTCCAGGGTAAACCTGTTGAGCCCCAGCCTGAGGGTAAAGTTGCTGAGCATTCCCATGCCCACCGTATGGATTCTGCGATGGAGCATGATGATCATATTTCTGTTCATATCCATGGCCATAGCTCTGATGAGGAGCAGCCTGAGAATAGGGAGCAGCATGCCCATAACCTTGGTTTTGCTGCTGACTATAGTTGTAACTGGACTGAGTTTGTGGTGGACCGAGAGCTGGAGCAGGAGAAGGGCCAGGAGCATGTGCAGGCATAGCACCAGGGAAATGAGAAGGTGGAGCATCTGAATAATGGCTTCTTCCACCATAGTAGTCATAACCACCCGAACTGGGCGGTGGCCCCTGCATACTGGGGGGTGGCCTTTGCTCCCAACCAGAGCTATAGCTGCTCCGAGGACCACCCATTTGTTGAGGATAGTTTCCAAANAGGTTGATGATGAAGCAGCTGCTCACTACTTTTGGATCAAGTATCAGAAGGCAAGAGGTGTTTATGATACGTTATGGAATGGCTCTTACTTCAACTATGACAATAGTGGTGGTCCTTGGAGCTCGTCCATTCAAGCTGATCAACTGGCAGGAAAATGGTGAGTGAACAAGCTTTTATTGATCCCCTTCTACTTTTCTTGCTTTTACATTTCTTTATCTCTTGTGGCCTGGCTGAATTTGCGTGATTTTGGAGCTGTCTCTGTTAAGAGGATGGATTGAGTAGGAGCTTAACAATGTATCTTAGGGTTGGATTGAGTAGTAACTTGATTGTGTTTTGTTAGGAATCTTACGATTCTCCACAATGGTATGATATTGTTCACTTCGAGCATAAGCTCTCGTGGCTTTACTTTTGGTTTTTTCAAAAGGCCTTATACCAACGGAGATATATTCTTTACTTATAAATCTATGATTACCTCCTTAATTAGCGGACGTAGAACTCCCCACCAACAATCTTTCACGTTCTGAAAACACAGGTATGCTAGAGCATGTGGGCTTTGTCCCATTGTTGATGAAGAGAAGATAAGGAGTACACTTGAAAAGATATTCAATTTCAATGTGATGAAGGTGAAGGGAGGAACTCGCGGGGCAGTAAACGGGATGTTTCCAGATGGAAGGGTTGATAGATCCATATTGCAGCCAAAGGAGATTTGGGCTGGAGTTACATACTCTGTTGCTGCCTCAATGATTCAAGAAGGAATGGTGGAAACAGGCTTCCAGACTGCAATGGGCATTCATCAAGCTGCTTGGGGTCAAGATGGCCTCGGGTACCACATTTTGTTCTTTATATTATGGAATTCCACTGGTTTTTAAGCTACTTTTCTTGAACTTATAGGAAATTTGATATCTGTTTGTTCTGAAATCCTGTTCAGGTATTCATTTCAAACCCCAGAAGCATGGGACATAGATGATAAGTATAGATCTTTGGGGTACATGAGGCCATTGGCGATTTGGGCAATGCAGTGGGCGATTTCGAAGCCTACCCTTTTGAAGAAGCACAAAGTTCCAAGAAAAGAGCTTTCTGAGAGTGAAGAATCATGCTTATTTGCCACACAACATGCTGCTTTCTTGAAAGTTGCATCTCTCTTGAAGTTGCCTTCCGAGGAAGCTAAACCCAGGAGTGTTGTGGAGGTTGCTTATGATTTCATTTGCAAGAGGTCAGCCTAATTACTCAATTCAAATCACTCTAATAATTAAATGGTTTAAGAAAGAAATATGTAACTTTTTTTCAAGGAAATATGCTGCACAAAGCATTTTCTTGTTGTAAGAACAAGTTATATACTTTTTATTGGCTGTATGTATCATTTTGTATTGTAACTAATGCTTGTCTTCTTCTTCTTCTTCTTTTTTTTTTTTCTTTTTTTTTCCAATTTTATNCTGAGAATAGGGAGCAGCATGCCCATAACCTTGGTTTTGCTGCTGACTATAGTTGTAACTGGACTGAGTTTGTGGTGGACCGAGAGCTGGAGCAGGAGAAGGGCCAGGAGCATGTGCAGGCATAGCACCAGGGAAATGAGAAGGTGGAGCATCTGAATAATGGCTTCTTCCACCATAGTAGTCATAACCACCCGAACTGGGCGGTGGCCCCTGCATACTGGGGGGTGGCCTTTGCTCCCAACCAGAGCTATAGCTGCTCCGAGGACCACCCATTTGTTGAGGATAGTTTCCAAATGCAGGATGCTGATACTGGGTATTATGAGATGGATAAGGTCCTCTGTGTGGATAATCATATGCTGCAGGATGTGAAGGATGGGGACCCCGTTGACCCCATTGATTACCACCAGGACCACGGGGCCGGTAAGCCTGTTGGTTAAAACCAGTGGAGTGTGGTGAAGGCCTCACAGTCTACTCCAAGGACAAACAAAAAGATGAGTAAGTAAACCGTGGAAATTATTAATCAACAGTTTGATTATAAGCTAGTAAAAGGAATAAAGTAAATGAGCAGCGTGAACTTGGTGATCCAAATCTCTTGTTCAAGAACATTGGGTGAGCCCCTGGTACATATTAGTTCCAGAAAATAAGCAAGATGAATCAAAAACATTACCATTCTGATGTTCAGAAGAAATAAAAGTAAGGTAAAAGGCTTTATAACAAAGAAAATACCAGATAGATCATATCATTGAAGATCAAACCAATAAAATACCAGATGTATTATATCGCTCTAAACCATTGCATGCAAGGGAACAAGTACTTCAACAGGGATGTAAGATATCCAAAAGCATTCATAAATATCAGAACAGGGAGCACCCAGGTTAGCATGGCTTCTAAGTTAAAAAGAAAAGAACCGCCAATTACAACTGCCCAAATAATTCGAAGGTAGTGTAGTGAAGTAGTCAAATTACAACCAACAAAACATGCCCTCAAATCATAAAAACATTAACAAACTTGAAAAGCTTTTTAGGAAAAGGATGAAAAGCGCAGAAAAAGTCTAGTGATGACAAAATCATGGTCTGAGAGAGATTAACATTTGAACTCTGGCATCTCACACATGCATTGTTCTGTTTCATCAAATAGATAGTGATTCTTCTAAACAGATGCCAGATATACCGACATCAACTTCACAACTAAATCTTATCTCTTTCATTCTGAAGTAGTGACCAACACATGCTGAGCATTTCACTGTCAGACAGATCATCCACAGGAAAAAAGGAAAATATCAACAAATAATTACATTGATATTGATTGCCGTTAGTTTAAAGCGATTATGTTGCTATAGTGCAGTTAAGGTGGCATGAGCCAAATTTCCATGCCTATGATGCCTCAGTCAATGGTATCAGCTTTGAATACTATTGGTCCCATGCAAATGAAAGCATCATGACTTCAACCAGGCATTACTTTCTTCCAACACAATCTCAAGCATAGAACATGGGTCCACTAATGAGCACTAAGGTTAATGCAATACATTCTTACTCAATTATTCTTAGTTTGAAATCTTGAAGCAATCTTACCAACTATTAACATCCTGCAATCGCGAGATTTAATGCCTGATACCTCTCTTCAGTGGATGGGAGTGAAAAGTAGTTGGCTATTGCTACACCAAGAAAGCAATGTCGACCCCATGGAAAAGGCAATATTGTAATCTGCAGTTTTAAAGCCAACCAATTCGAGTTTGACACCTTTATGATAGATAAATTATGGCAACCGGCATCTTGGATTTCAGTATAAGATCTTTCCTAGAACATTCATGTGATCTTTGCATAGACCATTCATTGATTTCACAAGCTATTAGGACCACCAGTCAAGTGATTTCCCCAATCCCATTAAAGATAATCATACAAAATCTGCATACTGTTTCCCATAGCAGTGATTGTTAAACCCGGCCAAATTTATATACTCAACCAGCATGATTGAAAAGAATCTAGCACTGTTCCATCAATGACATCAAGTGGACAAAAATACAACACACCTTCCACACCTAGAACTATATAATATAGCATATAGATGCTAATATTTTGCTTCTCTGACACTGAGCAGATTAATCTGTATGATAATCTTAACGCTGTTACTTCAGAACCTTAATCTCTAGTCTCAGACAAGACTGGTAAGCAAGATTAGGTACCAATAATAGCAAAACTGCTGAAAATAATAAAAAAAAAATTACAGAAATGAACATATACATAGATATATCACCAAGAATGAACCATATTCATGGAATGAACTTATGTATGGTACAGAAAGAACATACTAATAATTCAAATCCAAAAATTAATAAAAGTAAGCACAGGCCAAATTTAGATGATATGAACATGCTAAAAGCATTTTTATGATACAGAAAATCAAAGTCATAATTCCAAGTAAGGATTTAGGGATATAAGGACCAAAATGTCTGGAGGAAAGGTGATGTGTTAAAAGCATACCTGATTCATAACTTCTTTTATCATGTCTGTAGCAATTTCAATCTGCTTCTTATCACCAGTAACTCTAATAGTCCTTTCCTTAGATTCATCTCCTTCTGGAAGATTTTGGGGTATCAACTACATCAAAATCAGATCTAAGTCAGGCACGATGGTTATATTAAACCATAAAAATTAATTAGCATGTACCATAAAGATAGATAGGTTTGCAACATATCAACTACCTGTATACGTGCACCAGATCTGGTCTGAAGACTTTTGATAGTCTCCCCACCTCTTCCTATAATTAAACCAACCTAGGTAAAGAAAATCAGGTAAGCTATTGAGAGAACCAGTTGATAAGCAATCCACATAAATTAGGATTCCAACCTTCTCATTTGGGACTTGTATCTGAATCTGTTCGGCAGTTGCCATAGAATGTGATGAAGTAAGGCCCCTGGCTATGAGTGATGGAGATCCACCAGCATCAGCCTATGACAAAATAAAATTTACTCAATAATTCAATATCAGGACAACAAACCTCCAACAGATGCTAAAACAACAATTAAATGAAAAATACTAGTCACAGAAAAAAATCAGGAGAAGTGGAAAAAATACAAGCATAATGGCATATAAATAAAAACTAATAATAAAGAGAGTAAATACCTCTGCAATCACGGCATTAATTAACTCCTCTGCCTTTTTTATACTTTCCGAAGTTCCAACTATTTCTACAGGTCTACTTAAACGATTTGGATCAGCATCTGAATCCCTCATGATTTGGATTTTAGCACCAGAATTGTACTGCAAGTATCTAATAGTATCTCCAGCCTTGCCAATGAGAACACCAACCTGCAGTAAATAGGTCAACTATTAACTAAATCCTAATTATCAGAAAAAACTTGATGATGGATCAGAAGTAAATTTTTCAACATCCAGGCCATGTTTTCTTACAAGCTCATCTTCTGTATTCTAGCCACCTAGCCACTACACTTGCAGCATAGCTTTCATCAAAAGAATAGGTTAAATTATAAGTTTGGTCTTCCAAGTATATAGGTCCCTAATCCTTAATAACTTACTATAACATCTATAAACAATTTATTTTGTGTCTGATGGTCCTTAAACTTCAAAAAAACATTTTATATACCAGCAACCTGTTGGACAAAATTGAAAATTCATTAGCTTATTAGACACTTCTGCAATTAAGGATTCTAACAGCCACAGTCAAACATTTGGAACTTTTCAGATACCACTCCAAAAGCTCATGAAAAAATTGTAATTTAACCCTAAAAAAGAATTTAATATCAGTAACTTGAGGTTGAAGGTGGAAATTAACATCAACCTTCAATATCTATCCTATGATCAAATTTAATATCTCGCAAGTTCACACCTTACTATTAGGAACTTCCATCCTGTATGTTGTTGTTTCGGCCACTGATGATGGTTGACCATGCTCAGAATTAGAACCATCCTCCTGCTGCAGGGGCAATGCAGCCTCAACTACCGGAGGTTGATTTTCCTCCTTGGAGAGTTCTTGAGTTTTGTCCTCCTGAGAGATTTCTGCAGCAGAATCCTGAGCGCCACCTGCTTCATGAGGCTCTGCAGTGGGCTGTTCAGTTTCCTCTTTTTCATGAACCTCCTCCAATGAAGCAGGTTGTTCTGTTTCCTCCGCAGAATCCAGAGCATCACCTGCTTCATTAGGCTCTGCAGTGGGTTTGTCAGTTTCCTCTCTTTCAGAAACCTCCTCCAATGAAGCAGGATGTTCTGAGTCCTCTTCAGATGTATCATCTTCCTTAGCCGGTTCCTCCACCATCTTTTTTTTATGCCCATTCTCACTAGCTGTAGAAGAAAGCAAAATACTAAGATATTGTAATTTGCAACAAGAATAAATAATAATATACTACTTCCATGAAACATTGATTGAATATCCATTGGTTAAATAGTAAATTAAAATGAACACAGCAAAAATGAGTTGAACTTATGTTAAGAAGTCCACCTCAGTACCTCACCGAAGAACCTTCATAACCATAATCCAATGTCCAAAACTCAAATTATAAATCTAGCATAATCAGCCAGAAATGATTTCTAAAGAACATATTAACGCATCAAACTAGGACACTAGTTGGAAATTACTAAAAAATTGTTAAAGACATTCAATATGTATCAAATACTTGTTGGGCACATGTCAGAACGTTCTCCTTGAACCTAGGAATCCTGCCGGTACTTTCTTTGTTGAACTAATGCTTCCATCTTCCAATGGAAAACGGGGAAAACGGCATTCACTAAACCCCAGGAAGCTCAGAACAGAAACAACGTTCAAGTACCATAGAACTTCAGTGTGTTAAAAATATCTCACGCCTGAAATGAGGTAGTAAAATGAAAATAGGCATATCTAGCTGGATATCTGGCGTATTCCAGTTGATAGATGCAGCACCAGTAGCCATTTCATGAGGCGTTGGGAAGGAAAGTATTATTCAGTTCTAAACCTTGAAGAATAAAGTTCGATTTCCTTGCAGAAATCACGAGGATCGAAGATATTTGAAATATAACCAAAGCAGAGTAGAAAATAGAATTCCTTACGCTTCTCGACTTCCAGGGGTATGGTTTGAGGGGAAAAAAATTATGCACTAGGAAAATCACGCAGCATTTTCCGGCAGCAGCTAACAAGTATTAGAAGAAGTAACGAAGAGAGACGGAGAAAGTCCACAAATATACATCCGATAATTCCATGGTTTTAAAAAAAAAGGCCTAAATCACATAGAAAGCTGCAACATACAAAGAAGAAAGAAGATACCATTCTCCTCCGGCTTTCCGTCGAGACGAGGCCGCTTGGCCTCCGATTCGTCAGAAACTGCAACGTCAGCGTCGTCAGAAGCAGGAGACTCCTCATTGGGCTCGCCATGGTTCTCCTCGGGGGCTTCAGTGGCTTCATTGTCCAAATCTGCAAGCTTGCGTTTGTGATCCAAGGGCTCGGGACTCGCCGCTCCGGTAGCTACAACGACTTCCTCCGCCATGGTGGTGAGCAGGAAAGACGTATTGAAGTAGTGTCGAAAAGCCCTCGGTGGTGAGGGAGATCGATGCTAGGGTTCAGATGAGAGGATAGTGAGAGAAAGAAAAAAAAGGATATGATCTGAAGACGTGGCCGTGGGTTGTGGACATCTTATATAGGGAAATGCTAATGCCAGACATATTCTCGATTTGCCCAAATTTTAGGGCTAACTTCGTAGGTGGGCTCTCCTCGGTCCAATGGGCCTAATTGGGCTTTTTTCTTTTACCGATATTCTTCTGGACTAGCTTTAGGTATGGTCCAATGGGCCTATAGACGATAGTCAGGTCTCTAGTTGGGTTCTTTAAGGAGAATCGTGTTCTAAGTAATAACTCTAATAACTCAAATGGTTTATAGTATATGGATAAGTTTGGTGTTTTATCCCAATAACACTGTTGATACCGCCCACTTTGTAATTATTATAAATGATTTGTTTCAAATAGTTCATGTGAACACGTGATTGGGGGTATTATATACCATGAGTTTATATAAGATTAGACCACGAAATATTTAATATCTATTTATAAATCTGTTAGTTGAGAAGATTAATGTTTTCACTACGGTGGTTATATGCAACTCGATCTTAATCCTAAATGAGTAATGAACTTCTGTCTCTGAGGGCTTGTCCTTTTTGTAGCCTATTCAATATGCCTACCATTTTAGGGATTTTATCAAATATGGAGATAGGAACATAATTTCACAAGATGTAATCCAATCCTTCCCATATAGGGTAAGCAGATGAGTAGTTCCCTTGAGTGTTGATTTCGAGACTTGAACAAGGCTCTGCCCTCTCAGACCCAAAAATGACTTGATTTATGATTAGATCATAGACAAATTATTCATTAGATAATCAGTGATATTTAAAGTGAAAGATGTAATTACATGGGTAAAAATGACTTTTGACCTGTCTATAATTACGAACAACTCGTGAATGATCGACTTGCTTGTAATGATTATATCAATGAAGACAATTTATCCTATCGTGCATAATAATTCAATTATAAATCTAATAGTATCATTTAAGTTTATAATCGGGTCTCATTCTTAGCTTATAGTAACCCTATAAGTTTAGTTTTAGTTAAAATAAAATTTTCGAAAAGTTTAAATTAATATTTAATATATTAAATATAGAGGATAAAATTGATTTAATTTGAACCAAATATAAAGAAAAAAATGTTGGGTTTTATGTCCTAAAACTCATAGTTGGTAAATAAAAACATATTCTATTTTCAATAAAGTTATTATTGTTGTTTATTCAGTAAATATACTGTTATTGAATAAAGTGAACTTTACGATCATTAATCTAAATCCAATAAACTAAGAACACTCTGGCTGAGGTTAAGTACAACTTTTCATCCACATATGCATGGATAAACTGAGAGGTTGAACTAGATTCTAGAGGACATGTTGAGGACATTGTGTTATAGACTTTGCTGGTTGTTGGGATGAACACTTGTACTTAATGGAGTTTGCTTATAATAATAGCTACATGTGACTGTGTAGATTGCCCCCTTAGAGACTCTATACGAATGTAGGTGTCACACTTGGTATCAGAGCCATGCCCTAAACTTGGTCGTACCAATAGATTGGTAAATCCTCAAATGTCGAACAAAGAACTCCAAAAGAAAAGGAGCCGACCCTCCTTGAAGGCATAGTAAAAAAGAACTAAGACTCCAAAAGAAAAAGAAGTCGAGCCTCGATTAAGGGGAGGCGTACTTTGCTCGAGGGGAGGTGTTGGATGATGAAAGTAAATACAGACGGTTGATTGGCAGATTAATATATTTGGCCGTTACTAGGCCTGACATAGTTTATTCAGTTCGTATGCTTAGTCAATTTATGCATGAACCAAGAAAACCACATTGGGAGGCAGCTCTTCGGGTTCTGAGATACATCAAAGGTACTCCTCGTCAAGGACTCCTACTACCATCTGAAAACAATTTAAGATTACAAGCATATTGCGATTCTGACCGGGGTGGTTGTCGAACTCCAGACGGTCTATTTTTGGGTTCTGCATTTTCCTCGAAAATTCAATTGTTTCTTGGAAGTCTTAACTAATGTGTCCAGATCATCCGCAGAAGGCTAGTATCGAGCTATGACAAATACTTGTTTAGAGTTAACTTGGTTAAGATACATTCTTCAAGACTTGAATGTTCCACTGTCCGAACCAACCAGCATTATTATATTGTGATAATCAAGCAGCATTACATACAGCAGCCAATCCAGTCTTTCACGAACGTACGGAACACATTGAAATAGATTGCCATATAGTTCGAGAAAAGTTACAAGCTGGAATCATCAAACCGTGTTATGTTTCGACTAAAATGCAATTGGCAGATGTTTTCACTAAAGATTTGGGAAGACATCAGTTTGATCTTTTGAAGGACAAGTTGGGTGTGATTGACATACACTCTCCAACTTGAGGGGAGTATTAAGATATGATATTTGGAGAATATGTTTTAATAATTAGTCATGGAGCATATGTTAGATATCCGTTAATATTTTTTCTTTGTTTTTGGGAGTTGTTAGTAGTATATTTTATCTTATGATTTGATTAATAGTATATTTTATCTTATTTACAAAATTTAGCAGTTGTATTAGTTGATAGTTTGTATCCTATGTTTTCCTCGTATTAGTTGATAGTTTATATTGTATTTAAACGTTTGTAATCACTAAGATCATACTTTCGATCCCAATTCTATTTCTCATTCTTAACACTATGGAAACCTAATTTTTTTGTGACAAAATTTTGTGTGTCCCTAAGTTATGTAGCAGGGACATCGATAATGGCCACAAAACTCCCAGCTGAGTTCACCAATTTCATCGTTGGCGTAACAGTGTGCATGATAGTTTCAATGTTGCAATTTATAGCGCTATTGAATGAGTTGCCTGCCAACACACCATCAGTTTCCAGGAACTCTCTGTACTTCACTTTGTTCTTCGCATTAAGCGGCATGCCCTCGTCTTATGTGTCGTCGGTAAAAGCTAGGATTACCTTGACTTCTTTGTTTTCTTTCTGTTTGAGGTCTATTCTAGGTTTTGCAATGATATTGCGGCTTTGGATATTGTTGAGGTAAGACTTTAGATTTCTTTTTCAGGTCTATTCTAGGTTTTGCAATGATATAGGGATGGTTGCCTTCAGCTCACAATTTCAAAGGGATTCGTCCCGGTCGAGGAACTAGTTTGGCAAATAAAGAAAATTGGACCACATCTAGTGTTGCATCCAATTTGTTTTTACATGCCTAAACGAAGTGTCGCAACTATTCTTCCAACAAACAATTGAATCGTTCGGTCTATCCATCAGTTTGGAGATGGTAACTTAATGAGATATTCGAAGGTGCCTTCAAGAACTTGNTAACTCAATGAGATATTCGAAGTTGCCTTCAAGAACTCGAATTAATTCGTCCAAAATGTCTTGATAAATATGTTTGAAGAATAGTTGGTCAGCCAATTCGACTGAACATATCTTGGGCGTGAGTATGAACGTGACATATTTCGAGAATCAGTCGACGATGACCTGACTTCATGTTTGCCAACCTTTGAGTGTGTGATGAAGGTTAGTGACACACTTTTCCAAAGTCTTGTCGGCACCAGCAAGGGTTCGAGGAGTTGTGAGATCTTGGCCTTTTTAACTTTGTCGTGTTGGCAAATGAAGCATTCCTTGGTGTACTATATTATGTCATCTAGCATATTTTGTCATAAGTACCCCTTCTAATCATGTAACATAGTAAAAGTAATCAAGGTCTAAACCTATGTGCATTNTGTCATAAGTACCCCTTCTAATCATGTAACATAGTAAAAGTAATCAAGGTCTAAACCTGTGTGCACTCAGAGAATAGAATAACTCGAAGAGTTAGTCCTAAACATCTTGAAAACGAGAGACAAGATTTAAATTGTTTAGATGCCCTTAAGAACCAAGTAGGCTTCCACAATATCTAAGAATAACAAAGGTAACTTTTTCAAGTTGTTAGCAATATTTATGGTGTTAATAAGGTCTCTGCTACTGTTTCCACTCCAGTACCCATACCGTCGAGTTTTTAATCCGATACTGTACTATCGAGCCAAGTATAGGTCAGCAAGAGTATACAATTAGGTGTCCCAACTTTGTGAAAATTGTCAAATGTCTCTTGAACAAGACCACTTAGATGTAAAACTATTCTAGAGATGGGTGCATGGGATCATGTAGGTTAATCCAATAGTTGGCCGGCACACAAGGGTCGCTTCCCCCATACTCTGGTGCCTTTATGGTCCTATGGGAGGGTCCGCCAACTAACCTCCCATAAATGAGGTTTATACTAGAAGACACATTACTACCCAATCAAAACTTTATGAAGTAGAGACCAGGTTTAGGGGCTTGCAAAGTTTATGAAGGAAGAACAACAGCTCAGGTGGAGATGGTGGTTGATTTTCGTAATTCGAGTCCACGTAAGTAGAGACCGGGTTGAGGGGCTTGCAAAGTTGATCTTGTCAAAGGCATGTCGAGGCAATTTACGACGTATTCGTGCTAAATAGGATGTTCTCACCTTCAACATAATATAATAAGGCAGAAGTGTTGAAAATTGTTAGCCTCTAACATTAGCTCATTAAAGGAAAGATCATGAGTATATTTGAGAAACACTATTTAAAATTAAAAAAAAAAAAAAAGACCAAAATAAAGTCCCAAGAGCTGATACTCAAAATGAATAATATCATATCGTTGTGGAGGTAGATTGTTGTTATTGAAAAGTTCAAGAACCGAAGAGAAGTATGGTTAAAAAATGGTTTAATTGTTTGAGGTTGAGTTGGAAAAATATTACTATAAGATTCTCTAATTTCCTTGTCGACATTGACATTGGTTGCCCCTTCGGCAGTGGTTCTTAGAGCTTAATGCTATGTGGCATAGGATTATTATGTGTATGCATACTATATATCTAGTCATCTCGAAGTATATGGCAGAACAAATCCAGTCATATTATACATTGAACATCCATAGTGAAGCAACGAGTCCTATAGGTGCAAAGTGTTGGATGAAAGTCCCACGTCCCCTAATTTAGGGAGTGATCATGAGTTTATTATCAAGGAATACTATCTCCATTGGTTTGAGGCCTTTTGGAGAAGTACAAAGTAAAACCATGAGAACTTATGCACAATATCATACCATTGTGGAGAGTCGTGTTCATTCTAACATAGTATCAGAGTCATGCCTTAAACTTAGATATATCAATAGAATCCTCAAATGTCGAACAAAGGACTCCAAAAGAAAAAGGAGTCGAGGTTCGATTAAGGGGAGACGTACTTTGTTCGAGGGGAGGTGTTGGATAAAAGTCTCACATCGGCTAATTTATGGAATGATCATAGGTTTATAATCAAGGAATACTATCTCCATTGGTTTGAGGCCTTTTGGGGAAGCCCAACGAAAAACCATGAGAACTTATGCTCAAAGTGGACAATATCATACCATTGTGGAGAGTTGTGTTCATCCAACACAAAGCATGTCTCGAAGGACAAGCGCCCCGACACATGGCCCAAAGCCTATGTGTGTGTCAAACTAGGTTCTTGAACAAATTCTTAGGGCGAGCTACAACCTATCTAACTTCACCTTCTTACCTTGGTTCTTGCACAAATTCTTCAAAAATGGATTAAAGTTATTGTATTATCATATGTATGAGAATTTGGCACCTAGGCATATGTATTCAAACACATTGAAGGAACTTTAAGAAATCATATATTTGGATCTAAGTGGGTTTCAAATTGTAAAACCCAAGTTCTTTATGAAAGCAAAAAATTTCAATGAGAGGTCCCAAATGTTGTATAAATGCCACGACCAAAATCATGTTGGAGTTTTTGAATTTCGTACTGGTGGCTGCTTTGATATTTTTATTAATTTAGTTTTTTTTATATATATATTAATTTTGTCGATTTTGTTTATATTATGATATATGATTTTTATACAAGTCCAACCTTAGCTCAGTTGGTAGAGCGGAGGACTATAGTGGTTGAAGAATCCCAAACCATCCTTAATTCGCTGGTTTAAATCCCGCTGGTCCGAGTTTTTAAAAGTTTAATATGTATGTACTATTGATAGGACTTGTAGGTCATAATATCCATACAATTATTCAAAACTAATTTTTTCTTTTTTCTTTTTTTTCTTTTTAACAAATTTAAGGACATGAATCCAATAAAGGACTAGGTTGTCAAATTTTTCTGGTTAGGTTGGGTTACCAATCCAACTAACCCGAACTTTTGGGTTGTTCCAAAAGATTCTCTCAACCCAACCCAACCCGACCTGACCCATGTATACCCGTAACTTATTTGATCAGTTGGGCTTTATGCCATAAAATCTCGTAGTTAATTATTTAATTTTTAATAATAAATTTGATTATTTTATATGCATTTTAACACTATTTATTATATGATAAATCTAAGGTTTTTAATGTAATTTTAAACAATATGTAGGTTACAAATGGGTGGATCATGTTCAAGAAATAATCTAATGGGTTTATGGTATATGGATAAAGTTTGGTGTTTATGTAACACCCCTATTTTTCTCTACCCTAATTAGCGACGTTACCTTATACTCGTCAAATCAACAGGACAAGAGTTCACGTGGGACAGTCTCAATAACGATAATGCATTCATCAATATAAGCAGTTCATACCTAGGAAAACAATTACGACAACCTAGCCTAGAAGTAATCAACAGAGAACTAGAGGAAACAATCGCAAAACTATGAACCCAAAAGAATCCAACAGGCGCCTACGACACTACAGACTCTCCTCAAGATTTCCATGGCCCTTCGCATTCCCCGTCAGCCGTACATGGGAGCCTTGCCCTTACCTGAAAATATTTGTAGCACGTGGCTTGAGTATTATATAAAATACCCAGTAAGTTGCCCCATTATTGTGGTTAAGCATATATTCATACATCCGGATACAAGCAGTCGCACACAATACATCTACATGTCGCACACGATACACATACCTGACGCACACAACACACATACATGTCACACAGAATACCCATACATGTCGCACATAACAGCCATACCTGTAGCACATGATACATACATAACGCTCATAATAACCATACATGTCGTACATAATAACTATACATGTCGCACATCATAACCATACATGCCACACATAATAACCATACATGCCGCACATAATAACCATACATGCCGCACA
>NC_036639.1:9059714-9060116 GCF_002806865.2 Cucurbita pepo subsp. pepo | reverse complement strand
GTGGTTGATGAGGTTAAGTCTTTCACAATACCACAAATGTCGAAACTTGGCTCTGTTGATACTAATTGTGGTACCCTAATGCCACAACCAAAATGCTTTAATATAAATTGTAGTAGCGGAAGTGGGAGCAAGATCAATCATACTCACACACCCACAAATTGTTGTAGCTTACCATGTCTATTAGTAGTCGTGAAGATATCACCAAAGTCGAGATCACTTCTAATTTCTTGTAGTACAACTCAGTGATATCAAGCTTGTCTCAATTTCTCTAGTGCCTTATCGAGTGTAGAAATAGTCAGGGATCTCTGAACAAGGTCTTTGTTCCATAAACTCGTCACAAGTGCTATGGACCACACAGGTAAACTCGGTAGTTAGTCAACACACGAGGTTGCTCCCCCACTT
>NC_036639.1:9024913-9055604 GCF_002806865.2 Cucurbita pepo subsp. pepo | reverse complement strand
TGAAGGATCGACTTACTAATCATGGTTATATCAAATGGACAGAAATATATCTATAGTGAGGGGAGTGCAACTACTAGGCTATAGTGGAGTGTCCTAGTAGTTAACGAATGTTGGTTAACCAGGTTAATGAGTTTAATCGGTTAATCTTGAATCGTTGGAGCCCATGATCTATAGGTCCATTAGGTCCCTCTGCTAGCTCATATCGGACTAAACCATAGAACAGTGTGACGAGTGAGTTCGAAGTGTTCGAATTCAAATTAGGGAATATGCGCTACATATATACGATATATTTAACCGCATTTTTGTTTTATTTACGAATTAAATAAAAAGAGAGAATATGAGATATTTAAATAAGATTTAAATATCTTAATCAATTATGTGTCGAATTGATTGGGATTGACATTTGAATTAATATTAAATATTAATTAAATAGTTTAATTAATCATTTAATGTTACTTTAATTTTAAATTAATTATTCAAACTAATGGTTGAATTAAAATCAAGAAAGTCAAAATGTTGACTTCATTTAATGGAAAAATCTAGTAGAATTTTGAGGTGTCAAAATTTGGTTAACTCAAACATGCATGATTGCCCCATAATCCCAAACATTTGACTGGAATTTTGAGTGTCAAAATTTGGTGATCTCAAATTTGCATGAACATGCAAACATGACTCTTTAAATAGAGTGATCATGGTACATGGAAGGTCTTATTCTTGTTGGTGAAAAACCTTGAGAAAAACCTCTCACAAACACTTTCTTCATATATACAAAATCCCTCCCAAGTTTAGTCACTCACCGGATTCCACAATTCCGTTCTAAGGCCAGAAGATAATGGAGAAGACACTAGTGGTGGTTCGAAACCGGTTCGTGAGGAAAGAGGAGTTTGAACAACAAAAGGTTAGTATTCAAACTCATTAAGTTTTAATAATTACGAACATGCTAGTTATTTATTATAATTGATGTTCTAAAAGTGCCTAAGATCCAAATTGCTTCCGCATGTGTTATATTAATACCATAAAAAAAAATATATAATTTCAAGTGTTGAAATTAATATTTAGTATATTATATATATTAAAAGATAAAAATATATTTATTGTAGTGATACCTTACGTATTAAAATATAATTAATGTATACGAGATGCATTAAATAAAAATATACATTGAAATTTTAATGAGATTCAAATTAGTTAAATATATATTGGAATATCTTATTACATCAAAGTATAATTTGAATAAGATATTATTTCATCCGAGAATAAAAGAAGGGTCAACAGTGGAATAGTTTCATAAGTATTTGTGCAGTTTTCGTATTCATTCTAAAGCACGTATTTCCAACAGGTCCTTTAGCAACCAATCCGAAGTTGGATCGTCATTGAGGATGATACCGAGTTTAAGTGGGGGAGAGTATCACAATCCATAGAGTAATTGTGCCCCCGTAAAAGTCATCAAGGACGATAACTAGTTTAAGTGGAAGAATGTCACAACCATACTACGAAGAGAATAGGTTGTGACCCTCACGTCGAGATAAGATAAGTGACAACCCTCAAGTGGCGCTTATCCAGCCACGCGAGTGTCATGATGTGACTCAAGAGGACGATGTATCATCCAACACACCGTATAAAGTGGGCATTGAAGAGAAGATGATAGGCAAGATAGGGGCAAAAAGTAGACAAAAGTGTTAAAGAAAGGCCTTGACCTCAAAAGTTGAGGTTCTGAAGGGTATTTGGGCTCTATTCATATGAAATATGACAGGTCGCCAAATTTGGTGTCAATCGGATATTAGATGAACACTCTACGAAAACTACATGACCGTTTGCGAAAATCATGTCTACACCGGTTAGATTGGAAATGCCTCAAAATGCACATTAGGAAGAGACATGGTGTCAGCTCTTCACCACCCTGAGTTATGTGGCTTAAGCAAGCTACCCTATACCAGATGCATGTGTCATAGTGAGGGCAAGCGTTACAAGACGAGTGTGCCAATATTGCGTTCATGCGCATGTGACGAAAGTTGGATTAGCATCTGCTATCTTGAGCGGATTTTGTAAATGAACTAGCATGGACACGGGAGGGTCCAATGCCTCGATATACAGATGGATGGGCGTTCGGGATGTCCCCATGACATGAACTACATATGGGTCCGTACTCAATGATCATGATCAAGCGAGCTTATGATGGACAATGACATCCTGAGACTTGAGATGGTGTCAAAACATGTGAGTCATCTTGATTGGGAATCGAGATGATATGATGAGATGTGACGTTGTACATGAGACCTTGATCCCGAGTAGATGTAAGATCAAGCAGAATGACTTGCCCTAGAGTAGAAGCAAGTAAATTGGGTCGCAGAAGATTGAACATGCACGCGCAGGCAGTTTGTGTGGCGAAGAAACTTGGATTCCGCACAAACTGTGTTTGGTTGCCCAAGATAAATCTCACTCAAGGTGTAATGAAGCTACAAAAACAAGCGAAAAAAGAATATAGAACTTGGAATCTCCTCAAAACTTGTTATAAGCGTGTCAAGATCTGAAAATATACGATCATGACATCCAACAACTACACTTTAGGACACTCACAAATGCCAACATCTTAGGGATGTGTTGATTGCGTACTGACTGCTTTTGAGGCTATTCTTGGAGTTGCTCTTACGGATGGGACACCTGGCTATTGTGTCCATCTAAGTTTTTAACCTACAATCCACGTTAATCCATGCATGCAAAATGTCACATAAATGTTTCGAAATAATATTGCCATAATGTTCAAGCGGTGCCGAGAATATCGAGAGAAGCAACTACCTGGTAGAAGCTCAATGGGGGTTTCATCGGCGCCGAAGCTCTCAGGGATGCAAAGGCAAGTGCTCAGTCTATACAGAGCATTTCTCCGAGCGGCTCGTTCCAAATCCGCCGAAGATCGACGCCAGATTGAATCGGTTGTCTCCGCCGAGTTCCGCCGAAACGCGAAGCTAATCGATCGCAAGAATTTCATCTACATCGAGTACCTTCTTCGTCGAGGTAACAAACAATTGGATCAACTTAGAAGCCCTGCAACTGTTGGATTGTCATCGCTCACTCTCAATTCGTCTCCAACGCAAGATTCTGAGCCTTGAAACTGTATGTACATTGCTTCCGATTCTGTTCTCGATTGGGATAGATTTTGAACCCTAGAAAATAATCTGCGCGATTGATTTGCTTTCTTTCCGTTTGGATCTCAGATCTCAGATTCGCGATCCCATGCGATTAATTTCACATTTCACTTGCTGGATACTGAATTTTGTCCTCCATTATCTTGCTTTCCAGTGACGATCAATTTTGCAGAACGGTCGGTAGTAGAATAGAATCCATAATTCAAGGTTAGGTATGAATTTTAGTGTTAGAAAAATTAATATATTAAGATTGCAATTAGAGATTAGTTAATTATATTGATTATGGTAAATATTGTACATTATGAGCAGCAGGAAAATTGGACAAGTACAAAATATACAGAGAATTAGCCAATTTCTTCAAAAATTCAATTATGAATTTTAATTTATACCTACTACATTCCTCAAGGGGACATGTCTACTCAATATCCTTCATAGCATCCTGCAATAACATTAGAATCACCTTTCAAAATCCGCTGATCGATCATAATAGTTGTTTACATGTATCTCAACTAATCTTGTGAAAAGATTGCTTAATCCGGTTACAGTTGACAATCATGAAATATCTAGTCCTATCTGTCTATTCAGTTTACAGGTATTCTGATCAATATCATAAAACATTTAATATCTAAACTATGACTTAATAGTGGGGAGGAATTCTAACAAGATAAATATTTTAACCAACTGAATTATGTTTAGATTGACATGAACTTATCAACTTATAAACTACTTGTGAGATCCCACATCGGAGAGAGGAACGAGTGCCAGTGAGGACGTTGGGCCCCGAATGAGGGTGGATTATGAGATCGCACATCGATTGGAGATGGGAACGAGTGCCAATGAGGACACAGGGCCCCGAAGGGATTGGATTGTGAAATTTCATATCGGTTGGGGAGGAAAATGAAACATTCTTTATAAGAGAGTGGAAACATCTCCCTAGCAGACCGTTTTAAAAACTTTGAGGAGAAGCTCGAAAGGAAAAGTCCAAAAAGGACCATATCTGTTAGTGGTGGGCTTAGACTGTTACACTACTCTAAGAAGAGTAGATGATCATGATCATTTCAGATTTGAGTTCAGATTTGAGTAGATCGTTCATAAAGTACGTGGTAGCAATGGGAAAGTATACCGAAAAGGGCAAGTATTTACACAAAAAAGTGACGTTACCTTGGCTAATCGTGTAACGTATGCAGCAGCAAACGCGGTTGCTAACAATCCGAGTCCCAGCGTCCATAGCTGCTGACCATTTCCTCCTAGCAAACCAACTTCAGATTCTTCTTGCTGAAACATCCCAAGTAAAATTAACAGCGGACACAAACTGGACAATAAACATGACAACTCAAAAACATTGAAATGAAAGATCATAAACTCAACTAAGAATTCAAATCATCTTTAAGGGATGAACCAAATTGGAAACTTACAAGAATTGCTCGTCCAAACGCACCCGCGCTCACATAAGCCCACGTTCCCGGAAGCATCCCCAGCCAACTGCATTCAAGGAGAATCAAAAACGTCAAGAACAAAAGCCAAGATTAAACTTTGTAAGGTTAATTGAGAATTGAAAACTGACCTTCCTAACACATAGGGGACAAACTTGACAGATGTGAGTCCATATAAATAGTTTCCAAGAGAAAATGGAAGCAAAGGGCTCAAACGTAGGAGGGTGACTACTTTGAAACCATTTTCTCCAATGGCTTTATCAATGGCAGCAAATTTCTTGTTTCCTTCTACAAGCTTAAGAATACGCTCACGAGCGAAATACCGAGCAATCAAGAAGGCAACACTTGCAGCAACCTGAAATATTTGGAGACAATGAGCTGATAATTAGCGGCCATATGCTATTCCATCTGGTTGTTTTACTTGAACAAAACACTCACCGTTCCACTAATAGAAACTATAACCGTCCCAATTACAGAGCCAAACAGGAGTCCAGCTGACATTGTTAATGGAATGGCGGGAATTGCAAGGATCTAGAAGGGAACAAAAATATACCATAAATTTCATAACAGATGGAAAATATTGAAACCGGTACCATGGAAGTATCAGCCAAAAGTGAAAAACAAGTAACACAGGGAAACAGTTTTCATAGTTTCAGCATAAAGGTTATGGATCTTCCAAGAAAACTCTCTCCGCTCCCTCTCCGATTCATCTTTTAAATGGAAATTCTCCACCCCGTTCGGAGCAGGTCCCTACGAAGGGATATCTTTAATAGAACCTCACAAGAGACCACACAACACTATGATCCCTCTCAACTCATCTAAAAGTATCGTCCACTACTTGCATTGTACTCGTGAACCCAGCTCCATAAATCACGTTTAATTGAAATATAAAAGAAAAGGAACACAAGCATACCAAAAAAACCAACCGACGCCTAAGGAGACTGACAGATAACTATACAAAAAAGGGTTCCATCCTTCACAATAAGACCTAAAGGGTCATTAAGGATAATAACAATGTAACGGACCAAACCCACCATCGATCGGCTATTATAATCAACTTTCACTTTCACTGCCAAGACTCGGATTTGCTTTTTGGGGGGTTCGAGGTTGAGAGGAAAGAAAGCAATTGGAGGTGGTGAAGGAACTCCACTCTCATCTAAGCAGATAATGTCCTCTGTGGGCTTTCACTTATGAGCTTTCCCTCAAGGTTTTAAAACCCGTCTGTTAGGGAGAGGTTTCCACATCCTTATAAGGAATGCTTTCTTCCCCTCTCCAACCGATGTGGGATCTCACAATCCTTCCCTTTTGGGGGCCTTGGGGCACACCACCTGGTCCTCACCACAAAGGCCACATCTATAGATGTAAAAGGCAAATTCCAGATACATGTATTAAAGCAAAAATATGTGTACCTCCAATCCTGCATACACTGCTACGAACAAAGCATATCCTGCTGGACCATATCCTGTTCATCAAAAGCTCTATGTTATGAATTGCATGATTGAGAGAGATCCTTCACACAAATGGAGACCTCCTCAGCCATTCAATATATATCCCTTTTTATTTGGTAATGATGCTATGTTACAAAAAAGGGAAAAAAATAGTAGCTGCATTAAAGAGGATTCATTCATCATTGTACAAAATCCTCTTTACCTGAATAAGACCATTATTAGATTTCGGGAACAACAATTAGAAAGAAGCTAGCTGCAGATGCAGATAGATGATCAATGAACACATCAATCCAGCTTCCATGAATACATATAAAATCATAAAAACTGTGTTTAAATCCTATTTTGTTACTAAGATTTTCATACTAACTTTAGTTTGGTCTTCAACTCCTAAACTTTGCATCAGAAACTATTTTAGTGATTCTCATTCACGTGTCATTGGTCGTTCAAATAAACAACTTAAACCTAGTTCAAAACTCTGACATCAAATTTGTTGCAAGTCTAAATTGGATCGTTGTTTTCTAATTAATTTTCAAAGAATTATATATATATGGAAAAATGCTAACTAAATCTAAATCACTAGATAATCTTAGTAGGTAAGGACTCCGAATAAATTTGTCAACCGCAGTTATGAAGGCTCCAAATAAATTTGTCAACCGCAGTTATGAAGGCTCCAAATAAATTTGTCAATAGGCACCGAACAAAATTTGTCAATGAAGGCTCCCACAAAATAATTTGTCAACGGTAGCCATTAAGGCTCGGAATAAATTTGTCAACGGTAGCCATTAAGGCTCCGAATAAATTTGTCAACGGTAGCCATTAAGGCTCTAAATAAATTTGGTTAAGATGGAAGAACAGGTGGAAGATCGGTAGCTATGAAATTCTTTTGTCAGCACATACGTCAGTTGAAGCCATGAGAGCACATAACTTATGGATACTGTCCTCTTGGAGCACTTTAATAGGCATTGTTTGCCTCTCTCGTGTTCACTTCTCTTGGAGCACATCCATGGGTGTTGCTCGCCACTCTCGTGGTCACTTCTTTGGAGTGAATGGTTTAGTTGGTAACTTTGCGGTAGCAGGGGTGAACTAATAATCTACGACAGTAGACTTTCCGTAGCAATTCTTCTTAAGGTACCGTTTGATTCTTCCATACGAGAATTATTAAGGCTCTAAATAAATTCGGTTAAGATGGAAGAACAAGCGGAAGATCGGTAGCTATGAAATTCTTTTGTCAGCACATACGTCAGTTGAAGCCATGAGAGCACATAACTTATGGATACTGTCCTCTTGGAGCACTTTAATAGGCATTGTTTGCCTCTCTCGTGTTCACTTCTCTTGGAACACATTCATGGGTGTTGCTCGCCTCTCTCGTGGTCACTTCTTTGGAGTGAATGGTTTAGTTGGCAACTTTGCGGTAGCAGGGGTGAACTAATAATCTACGACAGTAGACTTTTCGTAGCAACTTTTCTTAAGGTACCGTTTGATTCTTCCATTCGAGAATTGGAGTCCAGCCTTGACAAATTGAGAGATCTTAGTTTTGTCGCCTCCTTTTCTTCCTCCGACGCCTTTGGTTCCCTCCATTATTGAATACTTCAAATATGAATCTCGAAATTTGATGTTTTGTGATGATGATTGGAAGAACGACTTGAATTTTTTTTCTATCGGCAAAAACAAATCAGTAGGGTAGTAATTTGTTTCCTTTTCTTCACAATCTAAATGGAAATTGGTCACGGTGACGGAAGCTATGAAGGCTTCGAATGAAATGTGATCACGATGGATCATCGGTAGTGATGAAGGTTTCACCGATTAAGTTAGGATTTTGGTTCTAATCAGATTTTCTAAAAAAATCTCTAATACCACGTTGGAAGTCTAAATCAAACTGCTGTGTTTTTATTGTTTTGCAGAGAATTATATATCCTTTCATAAAGGAGAAGGGGTAATCACTAGATAATCTAAATAAATATTTCAATAATAATCGGTAACTAAATCTAAACAAATCCAACCAAATTAGCGAAGTCAGCTACTTCCAGTTCCCTTATGATAACACAAATATTCTATCTCTATATAGTCATGTACTGGTTAAACAAGTTCCTAGTAAATAGTTCAGAAAGTTAAAAGTAGGATACAATCATATAACTCCAAACACTATTGGTGTTTCAAGACTTTCAGCTGTTCTCCTGTTTTCTTAGTAACAGTATGATCAAGTTCAAATAACTCCAGAAATTCAGCATACTTTTAAAAGAAAACTGAAGGGAAGCCTATAAAACAAGTCATACTTACGACCAATTCAAACAGCAACGAAGAACAAAGCACAATGATAATGAATCCATTCCCAAATTCAAAACTAAAAAACAGAAAACAACAAAAATCCATGAATAATCACAAAATTACCGTCAATAAACGTGGAGAACTGATTCAAGAACGCATTAATCGGATCCTTGTAAACATATCCAGCAAATGCAAATCCACCAATAATCCCAAGAAGCAACACACCGGCCAAAAGGGTACCCTTAAGAGCAGTATCGTCCTCGGCGTCCTTATTCCCTTTGTCGGCGGCGGCGGCGGCGTCATCGTCGTCGGACTTGGGGCTAAAGAGCCACTTGAAACTCTGAGGGGCGGTAGTGGGAGTCTTCTGAAGAGAAGGCTTCTTGGATTGCTTGAGAGAGGAACAGGTCTTGAGGAAGTGGAAGCGCTTGTTGGGTGTGAAGCTGAAGAGGAAAGAGGAGGAGGAGAGAGGAGGAGAGAAATGGAGAGAAGAAAGATAAGGCGATGGGTTTGAAGATGACGGCCATAAGGTGAGATGGGCGCGCATCATAAAGAAGAGAGAAGAATTGTGTGGAAGCTGATCAGCTCATCAATGGAGCTCTGTGGGATAAGAGGAAGAACAAGGAAGTTTTCCTATTTCTTCTGCTGCTGTGATTTTCTGTGTTGTTTTGTTTATTTTATTAATTGGATGGAAATGAAAAAAGGGGGGGGAAAGGAAGAAGGAGATTTGGGATTTATGGACGTGGGGCAATATAGAACATATAAAATAACTCAATTTTCGGGAATGATAAAAAAAGAAAAAAAAAATTTGGGTTATGTTTGTTACTATAAACCAAACTTCATCATTTTTTATAAGTTGGTATAGTGTTACCCCTCAATCTTAAAAGAATATTTGATGTTCGTTGGTATGGTCATGCTTGCCTAAAGCACGACAGGTGTCCCAGTCTTGCTTGTCCGAGTTGGTTGCTTGTCCGAGTTGGTTGACAGGGAATGTCACGGTCATGCTTGCTTAAAGCATGACAAATGTCCCAGTCTTGCTTGTTTGAGTCGGTTGACAGGGACGTCAACCAATTGAGTGGGGGAGGATGTCACGGTCATGCATGTCCAAGGCATGTTGTCAATGGCCACATGACAGATATTTCGGTCTTGCTTGTCTAGGACATGTTGTCCATGGTTGCATGTACATGCTTTCATCCTAGATAGGTCTTTACCATTTCATATTGAGTCAGTACAGGAGTGTGTATGACCGTTCACCAAAATCGTGTCTAGACCTGCACAGTTATTGTTGCCTTTTGCTTACATTCTCATATAACACCAATTTCAATTTCTCAAATCTTGCTTTCAAAACTCTCTTTCGAAATCTCTCTTCCCCGTTTTCTAAAACTTTCTTCTTGAACCGGGGCAAGAGGCTCGAGTATACGTCGTTTGGACGTAGGCAACGCAAGAACGAATATGCTTAACTCACTTGTTACTGAGAAGTGATTGCCGCACAATTGTAAGTCCGCTACCATCAAAGTGCAATTGTGACAGGTAAATATTTGAGTTTATGACAATGGCAACAACTAATGACAACTGCTGATAGCGTAGGAAGATGGAAGGAAAGAGAGTTTTTAATTATTTGAGTTTCGAAATCTCTCTTTCCCTTAAGAAAATCTAAGTGTATGAGGATCATTTACACTCAGTGATCCATTCTTTCATCATGTAGATCCAAGGAACTAGTGGCGGGAGAAGGAGAATTTGTTTTCTGCAAGCCACAGTGGAATGCAGAGTTTTGTACAGACAACATGAATTTCTCAACCCTTTCATGGAGACCAGCTTGTAGTACTTGAGGTGAAAGTAGTTCTGGCTTTTCAAGAGCTTTCACTGCAGATGTTGCTGCAATGCTAAACTGCAATGGAACGAAAATCACGAGTATTCGAGTAAGAGGTCTAGCAGTCTGTCTATTCAGAAAACATCCAAAAGTGCTACATGATTTATACTGAAGGAATTGTGCAGCCTAATGTCCATTGGGTTAAGAATGCTAAACATGTTATATACACCCAAGAAAATGAAACCCTTCTCTTAAACCTATTAATGTATGCCCACAATCACAGAAAGAATTTTGCTACATATTATGAATTGTGACTAGTAGAAGAAATTAATTGCACAAACCCACTATCAAGGATCTCTGCTTAAATTGAAGTATGATCTGAGGCGTAATCAAACCCAAGGCTGAATATCTAATCCACAACAATGCCTACTTTGGTCTCACCAATAGGTAGACATGAGGGGAGATAAAAAAAAAGATTGTAGCTGGTATTAAGCGTGGACTGATAAGTGGCTTTTTCCAACTTCCTAGTACTACTGATCATAAACCTAATTTGACCTCACTGTTAGGCAGCCATGAGGTGGATAAATGATTCTACCCTGCACAGAAAGGGCAGATTAAGAAGTGGCTTGTTCCCACTTCTTAATACTATTCATCGTCAATTCATAAAAAGAAAAAGAAAATGTAACCGCCCAAGCCTACTGCTAGCAGATATTGTCCTCTTTGGACTTTCCCTTTCGGATTTTCCTTATAAAGAATAGGTTTCCACACCCTTATAAAGAATGCTTTAATATTTTTGCATCAACTACTAAAATTCTCTATTTTAACTCCACTGATATTATCCTCAGCTACGGTTCTTTGTCCCGATTGGTGTACTGTATGCAACCAGGATTCAGTGAATGAATGTGAATCAAATAGGAATTTTATTTCATGAAGTGTTCTTACAAAAGAAGATGAGGACGCCAGTAGTTCTTTGGGTGTTAGAGGGATCTTAGGAGGATATTCTAGATCTAGCCCGCTTTCATGCATCTACTTGGGCACATGTATCTAATCTTTTTTTGTAATCTTCCTCTTTCCTTAATTGCCAACAAGTGGATCTCCTTCTAGCAATTTTGATTGTCCTCTTAGTTGCCCCTTTGTTGGTGGGGCATTGCTTTTTTGGGTTGCTTCCATTCAACTCTTTCACTCTTCTTAACGAGCATCTTATTTACAAATATAACAAAAACATGGACCTGTGGTCTCAAAATTAGAGCTAGGTTCAGAAAAGGAAGAAAGAACAGAATGAGGCAAAACTAACGAACCAGGCCAAGCTAGACCACTTGATAACTGATTAAACAATGGACTTTGAAACTTCTCAATCGACATTGAACTTAACTTCACCTACTGAATCACAACACAAATAATTATGTACATTGAAGATTCAATGCCTCACAAGATCTAATATGCATAAAATGTGTAAAATCATTTGAAAAAATGTAACCTAAGAACCCCAAATTCTATCAAGCCAGAGTTCATTTACAATTGCAGTTTCCTAACATTGATTGCCAAGTTTTTTTCCACAGTTCTTTTGAGCTAACTCAGTTGTTTCTTTTGCAAAGAAAAATAAAATAAAAACAACAATAACAGCAGCAGCAGCAGCAAGAACTGTAGTGGATAAGGTTAGAATCATACCATCTGTGTGACTGAGTTAACCAGAGTTTTCGCGAGGGGCACTATGCAAAACCTAAAAAGATAAGATAGGATAAAGAGATCAGTCTAAAATTGCTATTATCTGCTTAATAAACAAGAAGCTATGGTAACTAGACGATAAACAAAAACAAGAAGAGACCTAGGAAGCACAAATGTACTTAACAAACATAGCAAAGAAGAATCAAGCCAAAAAATCGCTAAAAGAAGCCTCTCTCTCGTTCTTCTAGAACTGAAAATTGAAAGAACAGATAGAACAACTGCCAACGCTGATGGATATACATGCAATGAAGAACATAAACATACATTCCTCGGCCGCCTGCCAAAGCTTCTTCCGCAGGGTGTTTCCATTCATCAATCCTGCGAAACAAAGAGAAACATCGCCATAATTCAAATCACAAATTTACAGAAAGGAAACTGCAATCGAGGCAGGGAGATAGCGACTAACACCCAACCGTAGCGACGATCGAACAGAAGGCGTTTGGATTCCGTAAGAGTTTTACCCATCTTCTACCCACCCCTCAACGCCGTGGAACGGCCTAGAAATGGATACTGCTTCACCCTTCCCAAAAACACATGTTTTCCAAAAATACATTTAATTACTAAATGGCAAAAGTCATGATTCTATATAAGTAGAGTCGTGGAAGAAGAGTTCATCATTCATTCCTACCTATCTAAACCTATCTATTTATATGATGCATGCAATATCTCCTTTTCAATTGTATCGAGATAAATAGATGTTCATGAACGAAATATATATCAACTTGGTCCTCTAACGACCTTAGATTTCTATTAACCTAAAGTCGTTACCGTCATCATAACATATTCTCTTATGCGAAAATAAACGTTTAAAAACTTCACCATAAAACACTGTTGTGGACTTAGGTGTTCAAAAACGTCTTTGAAACGGCATAGCAAATTTCTAAATAAAATAAATAAACATAAAAACATTTTATTCTAACCGAAGTTTAAGAAAATAAATACACATATCATATGCATGTGTCATTAGTCTTGACTTGCGATGTCATCGTCAACCGTACATGAGTCTCTTGCATTTACCTGAAATAGAAATATCAAGCGACTTGAGTATTTTAAGAAATACTCCATAAGTGACCTCATTATTAGAGTTCGAGAAGGCAAACACATGAAACTCATGATTAGAGATCTATCGTTAAAACCATCGTAGGGGTGGCTTCCAGTCTAGACAAATTGGATGTGTAGTATTTCCCTACAAACGACCACACATGCGAGCTTGGGTCTCCATGCAGTTCGTACCCCCTAGACCAATCATAGTCGAGTTAGTTGTCTGTAGCGACGTTCGGAGGTCAGCAGGCCCTTGAGTGTCATGCGATGCATAATCATCATTATCATCATCGTGTACGCATTCGTACTAATCATCATAAATGGGGAAGTAATCCGATATAATGCATGAGGTTCCTATAGTTTTCATCTTTAAATCATTCTTATGACACAACCCTATACATCATTCACACATTATCCTAGATAACACGAACACATTGGCCTTCATACGTTCATCATCATTAACATCAATTAGGGTTGTGTCTTAAAAATCTCGTCGTCATAATGCATCATGACATTTAATACATGCACATCATCTTAATATGAAATACCATCATATTAAGTCATCTCATCATCATACATTTTACATCATCATGTTTTCATGCATCATCATCATGTATATATCACATCATCATATAACGTAAATTCTAAATGACATGTGCAAGTTCCACTGGGCACGTGTTGTCATACATTAGACAAGCCCTCCAACCAAGCCGAACATCTCTCTTCTTAACCTTTCTCTACGAGATTTTGAAGTTGAGTTGTTTGCATATTCATTGTCTATACAACATCAATCACATATGGGTAGAAGGATGTTTTTTTTTTCCTCCTTTTACTTCGTTGTGAAGATGTTCTCGTTCCAGATGTCATTGATCAGCATTTTCTACCTCTTCCAATGTCTCTTGTAGTGTTGAAAGGGTGGTGATTTCAATACGTAATATTTTTGTGAACTCAATTAGACATCATTTTTCATCGGCTCAAAATGGTTTGATATCATCTCTCCAGGGGTCTCAATGTTCATGTGATGTCCCACATTGGTTAGGGAGGAGAACAAATCACCATTTACAGGAGTGTGGAAACTTTCCCATAGTAGACACGTTTTAAAGCCTTGAGGGGAAGTCCGAAAGGGAAAGCCCAAAGAGGACAATATCTGCTAGCGGTGGATCTGGGTCATTACAGTTCAGCCTTGTGGAATCCTTGTGAAACACGATTATCAAGTCATAGTAATGAGAAAATGACTTATTTTACGTACCTTTTTGCATTTGGATGACCCTACGAGTTAAAAAAAAAAACATTAGTATATGCAGTAGAACAATACCTTAAGCGTGACTTCACAATCTTACCCTCACCCATAATTTTTATCAATATCAGATGTTTGAAATGAAGGTAATATCTGTTCTAAAAATCTCTACTTAAGGATATAACGAGTTATTCTAAATCATTCATTTGAAATTGACAGCAAGCCATCATTTTATGTTAGATTGAAATCTTAGATTACTCGTAACAAATTGAAGTATATTAATAAATAAAAAATTTAAAGTTTGAGATTTTTTTAAACATTATCCATTATATTTTTAGATTTTTTTTTTAATTTAAAGGTATTATTAAAACTGATATTTTTATTAATTTAGTTAAAATATAATTAAAGCTAAAAATAATTAAAAAAAAATCAACAATATATCTAGAAGGCAAGTTGAAACATTATTGAATTGGTTAAGGCATGAATCACCACTCTCACAGCTTAACTCAATTATTAATAATAATAATTCTTATTACAATATTAATATTAATAATGGCGACATAAATTAATTTAGGCCCAAACTAATTGGGGTTGATAATATTAAGCTTAGAGAGGGGTGGGTATGGCCCCGAGCCATAACTTTAGAAGTCAAGATTTCGATTTGAGTTTTGGTATGTGGTTCTAAAGTTAAGTCCGTCTATATGAAAGATGAAACCTCGTCAAATTTGGTGTTAATCGGACACCCGATGGACGCTTCATGAGACTGTGTGACCACTTGCCAAAATCACGTATACTCTAAAAAGATTAGAAATGTCTCAAAATGTAATATATGGGGAGACATGATGTTAGCTCTCCACCACCCCTAGACCTTATGGCCTGAGAGAGCTAACCAGTGGCACATATGTGTGTTGTAGTGTGGGCAAGCATTACGAGACGAGCATCTCAAACGACTGCCTTTGAAATGAGTCTTTTAAGGACATTATCGAATGACATGGGTGTGCCGACATTGTATCCCATCTCATGTATTGGAGGTTGGTATATGCACCTGATATCCGATACAGAATCCGTCAATGACATGGTATCAATAAGGGAGGATTCATGTCCCAGTAGAGCCTAGATGGATGGATGTTCAAGATGTCCCGCTAATATGATCGACATGGGTCAATTCACAATAAGCATGTCCGAGCAAGCCAAGATGCCCGAGTTGTCCTAGGATGACATCATAATGCATGAGTCGTATTGTTGGAAACCAAGATAATGAGATACGATGTTGCTTTGGAAACCATACAACATTAAATTATTCTTTTAAGTTATATAAATATGTGGTACGAGGATTCAAACATCCGACCTCAAAGAGAGTAGATGTCAAAATACGCTTTAAGCTATATTGATATTAGCAATATAAATTTACTTTCGATTTTTCATTCGATTTCTTATGAAAGACATTCCGTCCATTTGATCTAATAGGCCATTTTCTTCACCGATTTCTTGCGTGTAGCAATTATTTATTTATTTATTTATTTATTTTTATAAAGTTCTCAACCTCAAAATTAATTTTATCATTAAAATTTGTTGCGTTTTTTTTTTCATTTTTTAAAAAGAAATTTCAATTTAGTTGCTTTATGTTTTAACGTTTTAATTATTAATTATTCCTTAGTTAATTTAAAAAATGCGATTATAGTCCATAAAAATACCCTACCTTTATATTTTATCTCAAAATATTTTTAAAATTTTAATAATATCTTTACATTATTTTAATAAAAAATTAGATAAAAATTATTAATATTTTGTTTCAGAAATACACCGAAAAAAAAAAAAAACATTTGAACTTTTAAAGAAAAATCTAAAAATTAATTATAAAAGTATTTTTAAATTAAAAAAACGTCTAAAAAGTGTTTTTTTTTTTAAGGTATTTAACATTTTTTAAATAAAGTATTAACGTCTAGAATTATATATATTTTAATATTTAAAAAGAATTAAAAAAATATTTTTGAAGAGAAGGAGAGGTTTGGAAGAGTGAATGAAAATGAGAAGAATGTTTGATGTGCGAAAACACATTTATTGAATAACCGATTCTTGAGGATTGGAGTGTTCTGGTTTTACTTCAGACGCCGACAGTGAGTTCATCCGTATTCAATCCCATCTTCCATCGTCTTTTTCTCCATATTTCGATTCTCCTCAAACCCCCTGTTCTCACCTCTTCCCATTGCCCGCATAAATCTCCTCTGCGCCTCTGGTTTTTGATACTCTGTTGTTGAATTCCAAGATTCAACGAATTTGGGTCAGATTTTGATTCGAGGGGGTCGTTGGTTTTCTCTCTTTCTCAGTGGGTTGGATTCCTTTTTTTACTGCTTTTGTTTGATTTCTTGCCCTTTTTGTGTTTTGGCTGCTTGTTTCTGTATTCAACTTGTTTATTGTAGTTTTCCCCTTTTTCGTTTTCAGTTCGTAGGTTGAGGAACTTTCTATTATTGGCTGCTATGGAAGGAGCTGTGGGTGCTGAGTTTCAGGATTGGGAGGTGCTGCTCCATGATTCGAACGCTGAAACTCCCCTGACTGCCGCTGAGTTTTCCGGGGAGAAACCGACCCGTTTCGGCGGAGCTGAGGATATGTCCGATTCCGATAGCATGATCAAATCCGATTATTTCTCTCTTGATAATCAGGGAAGGCGAGTGAAAACTATTCCTGAGCGTGATCTTAGCGAAGAGGAGGATTCGGTTAAATCCGATAATCCTAGTTGGATTGATCCGAGTTTGGAGAATCGGCATAGTGGGGTAATTTCGGGAGAGTTGTGGTCCGATTCTGGTAGTGATAGGTCTGATGATCGTAAATTTAGCGAATTCAATTTGAAAACTGAGTCTGGAATTGCAGAATTTCTGCTAGGCGATGAGGAAATGAGCGGTAAGAATCGAGAATTGGAGAGTTTAGAATCACATGTTGGATTAGCTTTTGAAGAATCTGAAGAATTCCAACCCCAAAGCAAGGATTGGAACAATTTCTTGTCTGATTCTGGTGGGAATATAGATCAAAGTGGCTTAAAAGTTGGGAAGTTGGAAGAAGAAGAAGGCAAAGAACATTTGGAGGAGAACAAGAATCTCCAAATTGAAGAAACAAAAGTGAATGCAGAATCTGGCAGTGAGGTTGGAGACCAAAGGAAAGTAGTTTGGTGGAAAGTCCCATTTGATGTCCTGAAGTATTGCATGTTTAAGGCAAGCCCTGTCTGGTCATTCTCATTAGCAGCTGCTGTAATGGGATTCATTATTCTTGGGAGGAAGCTCTACAAAATGAAGAGGAAGAGCCAGAGCTTGCACCTGAAGGTTATCCTGAATGAGAAGGTAAATTCACTAAGAATTTATACAGCAAACAAATTAGATGATGAACTGTTGATACTGAACTTTTGTCTTAGATTAACTAATTGCTTCACTGTGAAGAAATTCTGGAAGTTGTTGATTGTTGGGTTTATTGTGCTGCATATTTGTTGTCATTTTACTTGGTATATTAACAATTTGAGTGAAAATCCAGTATTTTTCTTTGTAGTGAAACACGAATCAAGTTTAATAGGCATGGCTCTAGTTTGTTGTTAGCTTATATGATTGGTGATCCAGTTTTTTAGGTCAGTAGGCTCGAGCTTGAGTTTGTTGTTAGCTTATGTGAGTGGTGATTCGGTTGTTTAGGTCAGTAGGCTCGAGCTTGAGTTTGTTGTTAGCTTATATGATTGGTGATCCGGCTGTTTAGGTCAGTAGGCTCAAGCTTGAGTTTGTTGTTAGCTTATGTGAGTGGTGATTCGGCTGTTTAGGTCAGCAGGCTCGAGCTTGAGTTTGTTGTTAGCTTATGTGAGTGGTGATTCGGTTGTTTAGGTCAGTAGGCTTGAGCTTGAGTTTGTTGTTAGCTTGTATGAGTGGTGATTCAGTTGCTTAGGTCGGTTGGCTCGAGCTTGAGCTTGTTGTTAGCTTATGTGAGTGATGATTCGGTTGTTTAGGCCAGTAGGCTCGATAGGCTCGGTGCTGGGGCAGTTCAGCTCCTTCTCATTGATGTGCCAAAATGTGAACCAAGTTTAGTACTGCTGCTGTTAGTTGGCTTGCTGTGAACACTTTCTTGTTCGACATTTATAGTTAGGGCATTTATTGCTTGGTTTTCCTTTCGGGAACTTTCCCATTTATTCAAGTTTAGCATTCAATTAGATGAAAACGACACCTTGAGAAACTCGGGTAGGAGCTAGTCTGCTTTATGTGGCTGATATTCTGCAACATAGGCAGCAATTCCCCCTCCCCCTTTTCAAATACTCTATTGAGATGTCGATTTTCGGCATCATTTCAAAGTTGGGATTATATTTTTTGACACCCTATGAACTAATTATTACCTGCAGAAGGGATCTCCACTCAAGAGTCGAGCTGCTCGTCTTAACGAAGCCTTTTCGATTGTGAGGCGTGTCCCAGTTGTTCGACCTGCTCTCCCTGGTGCCGGGATAAATCCATGGCCTGCAATGAGCATGAGTTGAGGATTCTTCCCACACGAGATGCGAATAAAGTAAAAGTGATGGTGTTTCTCTGTCCCTCTCTTTATCTAAAAGATGTAATATTCCACAGGTTTCTATCTATGTTATGCACCAATACAAGATGCTTTCAGCATCAGCTGTCTGTAAAGTGAATTCAGATACTGACTTCTCTTTTCTTTTTTTCTTTCCCTTTGAGATATTCCATTTTGTGTTTATATTGATGAATGCATAGCTCGGCAAGTAGTCTCATTATCGGGATCAAGTTTCACGCATAATATGTAACTGTTGGGGCCTAATCATAGTTGTACTTTGGGTTGGATGCATAGTACTTTCTATATACAATCTATGCATATGCACGTGGATCACTAGATGAGCTCGTTAATGTACTCCCTAGTGATGACTATGGACAAGCACACACTTATGCTGTCAAAAGTTGGCAGAAAAAAAGTACACGAATAATATCATGATGCATAGTACTTCTCTTCATAGTCTATGCATATGCACGTGGACCCACTAGATGAATTTGTTGATGTACTCTCTAGGATTAACTATGGGCAAGCATATATTTATGCGGTCAAAAGCTGGCGGAAAAGAAAACTACTAGAATAATATGATGTGCAAAAAAGTCAAGGTTAGATATTCCCGATGTAAGTTCTGAACTTACACTATAAGCATAATTTGATCTTCTTAAGTATCCAGAAGTGAACCGTCAACTCAGCCTGGATAGGGTTGAACTTCACCTATGATATTCAAACCAATCATGCCATCGATTTTAGAACTCATCCATAGAGTTATGAATACCTAATTGTCCTTAATTCAACCCTAAACATTGAAAGTTACATTCAAACTCAAGTGCAATCTTCCTCGGATGGATAGGAACAAGAATCAATTCAATCTTCTTCTAACCTGTGGCCAATCAGAGTCGTTGGATCATTTTGTGGCAACTCCTTATAGGATGTAGGCACGATTAGGAGAGATGTGAAAAGCTAAAAGTCATTAATTTGGAAAAAATATCTATAAGCGGACCATACATAAAATCGACTTTTAGGGTTACCTTTGCAATTTTCAATTTTCTAGTCTATTCTTAGGGTTCTGGATTTAGAACTATTTCAATCATGAGTATGCATAGCATCAACCTAGGTGAACTATTCAAGACCTTGATAGGGATAGAATATGAAAGGACTTTTGGGTTAACCATCCAAAACCGGAGCTTGTAAGCCCTCAAATTTTGGGTTAACCCTGACAATCTACCCTCTAAACTTGTGGTTTTAGATTAAAGTTGTATTCGATTTAGAGCGTGCAAGTAGTTCACTAAGTATATTTTTATACTCCTTCCTACTTTGTGTATTTTAGATGGTAATTGAGGAGTTAGTGGAGGGTAGGAGCATTCCAGAGTTGCATTTCTCTAAAGGACCATTTAGGCCCAAGTCTTCCTTTTGTATTGTTGTTATTTTGTCTTAACTTGTTTTAGCTATTGGTTATATCATATAATGTACTCTCGAGCATTTGTTTTGTATATAAACTTCAATTACTTTAAGTAATTTATATATATATATATATAAAAGAGACTTATTAGACATAAAATTGAAAATTTAGAGTTTTATTAGAACATTATTTACGGTTTAAGAACTCGTTATACATAAAACTAAAATTTTTAGAATACAGAAACTTGCCACTTTAAGAGTTCAAGAATTGAAGTGAATCGAACTTATAACTTACACATTTGTTCATTAATTAAGTTTTTTATTTTGTTAATAATTTAATATCGAAGAAAACTGAAAATATGAAATAATTATCGAACATGTTTCTTACTTATATATGTGTTTTTATAGTGAAACCAAAAATATAAATAATCACAAACTATGTTCGAGTAGATTAGGCTATGAAATTCTTTTGTTTGCATGTCTATTAGTTAAAGTCATGGGAGTACATAACTCTACCAACTATTTTCTTAGAGCACTCTTTCATGTTCACTTTTCTTGAAGCACTTCTAGAGGTGTCATTCGTCTCTTTCGTGCGTACTTCTCTTGAAACACTTTCACGAACATTACTTGATTCTCTTTGACTCTTTTAAGAGCATTTTCACGGGTCTTACTTGTCTCTCTCATGCTCACTTCACTTGAAACACTTTCAAGAACGTTGCTTACCTCTCTTATGATCACTCACTCTTTTTGAAATACTTTCACAGACGTTGCTTGTCTCTTTCGTGCTCACATTCACTTGGAACACTTCCAAGAACGTTGCTTGCCTCTCTTATGATCACTCTTTTTAAAATACTTTCACAGACCTTGCTGGGCCCTTTCGTGCTCACATTCACAGATGTTTGAAATCACTTTTCAAATGCTTAAAAAATACTAATTAAAAAAAAAATAGCATTTCTTTCAATCAGACCAAACGGTCTAGTTTATGAAAGAATGTACAAACATGGAGTCCACTAGGCCTAAACATATACAACTTTATCTTTAGGCCTAAATATAGCTTTATCTTTGATGCATATGGGTGAAATTCGTTTTGTCAATTTTATTTTAGGCCTAAATATATACAACTTTATCTTTATACCATTCATATAGCTTTATCTTTGATGCATATGTTACTTTTCAGTTTTCGATCTTTCATGCATAAAAGTTTCAACCAATTCTGTACTCTTAATCCATTTTCAGCCTTGAACCTGTGCAATACCGATTCAGTTAATGATCTTAATAATGATGATAATAAAAAAGAGTTAAAACATTGGCACAGAAAGTACATATTTAACTCGAATTAAAATTTTAGCTTTCTCAATATTGTTCTAAATTCCTATGGGAATATTTTTTTTTACTTACCAAGATTCAGAAGGAAAGGGAACGTTTAATTTACAATAGATGTTTTAAACCAAAAGAAATGTTTGAGCTCTTATTAAGTCCCACATTTGAAAAGGCACCAAAAAGAAAAAGGGGAAATATCTTTGGTGACAACAGAAGAAACGTTAGCCACCACTTATGGGAGGGATAATTGCCAACTCATCTTTATCTTTAACAATTGTTGACTCAGTTGTATAATCCTCATTCAGAGCAAGAACCACACATCCAATGATCTCTTCTAGCCTTGGAAATTTTCCTACAATCTTGTTCAAACAATCCTTGGCAGTACTGCCTGAAGGGACATCCAATACCATGTCGTTTAGGCCCGTAAGATCTCGAGCTCTAGCAAAAAACAAGGCCTTGATTTGAACCAGATGCTCCACCTTTTCCCCAGAACTGTCTGATGTTCCAAATCTATCTTCTTGTCCTTTCATGTCTTCCTCTTTGGACAATACCCACGTGATGAATTCACAAGTGTGAACGGTTTAACTGTAGAAGCCATATCATGAAATGATGATTATTTACTCCAACGACACACAATGGACCGAGAAAGATATGTTAAAGCATGTGAGCTAATTGGTCGATAATGGGAAAATGTGATCCAAATCAAAATATGCAGTTCACTGTGAATGAAATTATTGCAATGGATGTTGGTAGCATTACCAATATCTATCGTGATCGATGGCAAAGGTAGTGGTAAGATTTTGCTCATCAGATCCAGGTCACCTTTTTCACAGTGGACTACAGTTTACTAGATGCATAAATAGGACCTTCCTAGAAAGTTACCATCTTACTCATTTGTAATTTGATGATGGTAACATTAGATTTTGGTTCCAGAAGGGAGGATTCATTCTGAACTTTAACAGAAGTTCTCGAGACCATATTGTTATTAGTATCATGTAGGGAGGAGGAATAATTTGTTGCTGGTCTTTATCTTGATCCAGATAAACTTAAGAGGCGAACTCACTTTGCTGCTTGTGAAGTTCCTTGGAAACTTACAACATTACTACAACTTCTTTTGGTTGGGACATAATCCTTTCCTCAGCCTACTCCTTTTGGACCCACTCGTAGAAGAAATCGAAAAATCCCTCTTCTTAGAAGAAAGTTGTTTCTCTAAGAACAGGAAGTTAATAAAATTAAACCAATAGGATGTTACTAAATCCCTATCTACTTAACTATCATTGTTCAGGATTTCCTCGTTAGTGTGCTCCATTTTAGTAAGGGTGATGAGGAGTTTTTGGTAGGAAAATGATGAGAAGTATGGATAATCTCATCTGTTGGGTAGGAGGTTGTTTCTAAGTGGTGTAGCAAAGGTGCTTGGGTAGGGTAAATTTTTTCCAGTAAGGATTTTTCTCTCTTGGTTGCCAAGCTTTGGTGATTTCCTTCAAATTCAAATGCGTTATGGCATAGGATCATTAAGAAGAAGTATGGCTATGAGTCCACGGGTGGGAGGACTATTGTGGCTAAAGGCGCCTTCAAAATTCATTAGAAAGCCATTTGCTGCTATATTTTGTGTCCCAACAACTTCATTCATGTATTTTTTGTTAGAAAAGGACTCTGCACCTTTTTCTTTTTCTTTTTCTTTTTTTCAAATAATCATTGAATAAATAATGATCTTCATAGGTGGACTCCCAAATTTTTACTGCATTTTCTGGTAAATCTCTATTTGCTCATTTTGGATGGCTCAACCAGATCCCTTGTGCTCTATTTCACCGGAAGGCTAAAAATCCCTCGGAATCTCGTCTGCCAATTTATGGAGAATTAACATGCAACTTTTCCAATATTCTTCCGTACGAGTGTAGTGTAGGTCTGCTGCTTGAGAACTGGATAATATCTTATGAAATTTTGGGATAGATTTCTTGAAACTTTTGGTCAAATATATAGTTACAAAGGGATAGAGGGCCAGAAGAGGTTAGGTTTGGACAATGGATTTGGAATGAAAAACGCATCCAAGATTCAAGGTGACAAATAAACACTTCAAACGTCAGCTATATCCAGGCTCCAACCAAGGATTCAGAAACCAACAATGAAAATGAGTTTAATTAAACTAATATGACATTTACAAGATTCAGAAAAGTCATCTTTAGTGTTTACCAGATGATACAGATTTCATTCGTAATAGTCAACATGCATGTCCATAAATACTCTCTCACCGATGCTACTCGCTAAGGATTCTTCTTTCTCCATAAAGTAATGTGAAATTTCGATTAACATAGCAGTCCTACCGATGAATCTTGTCTACTACCAATTCAACCTCATAGCCTATAGTGCAAAACGAAATCGTTCAACAACTCAATTCAACAGCCAAAGAATAAGAAACTATAATATTTGAATTTTGATCCACAGATTAGGTTCCAGGAACGAGTTCAACCCCTATTTTTGGTGTTTTTCCTAATCAGAAACTCGATCAGAATTAAAGCCAAGGAACACCGGAATCAAACATCGAAAGAAAATTCCAGAAATTTGCAATCGAAAAACGAAACTTACAAAAATCGAAAAACACTTACACGAAACTTGCGGCGGAAACGGGACCGAAGATCAAGAGAGCATCGACAACGCTTGCAACCAAAGAAGAGCTTCGAGAGGAAAGGATATGTCTGACTCACTGTTTTATTAATTATTAATTAATTCGGAATACAATACTAGTCTGTCTTTTGTCCGCCATGCCTTACATTTTAATATTATTTTTTTAAAAATTCATAAAATGAGTCTTTAATATCAATTTAAATTAATTTTTATGGAATTTAATAAAATAAAATAAAATAAAAATTCATTCTCAATATTTTTTTAATAGATTTTAGATATAAATGTTTTTAAAATATTTATATTCTAAAAACCCGTTTAAAAATAATTTTGTATTTTTTAAAGGAGAAAATTGATTATTTTTCCGACGAAGTATAAAATAAAATCGAGACAAAACGACAAAAAACCTGCTTCATATTCGCTCATATCCTAGGTTTGGCTCTCTATGGCACCTGCTCCATATTCGTTCATGTCCTCGACTAGCTTCTAGTTATTACCTAAATATATGCAAAAACTAGAGTGAGTATATAACTTCGTAAGCAGTTTACTTGTAGGCTCTTAATCGTGTCTATGGTGGATGTTAGGATGTTAGGGATACTATACCCTAAAATTTGACCAAAGGCATAACACGGTTTTTGTACTAAGGTCCTTGGTCTTAGACCACGGAGTTCTTAAGTTCATAAGGTTTTGTTAGTCTGGTGCCTAGGCCTGGCTTATGCACTTATATGATACCTCGTCTTTGGATGGATATAAGGAGAGTGGATCTCATCGAGCTGTCCACTTCCACTTCATACACAATACTCCTAGAAGATCTTTTAGGTCACATGAGAAGTAACCAACATAAATCTCAATATAAAACTTGTGCTCGAGATTTGCACAAGAATTCAAAATTTAAATTTGGGTCATGGTTGTCCCGACATTCCCTTGTGTCCTTTGCGACATAGTTTAGGTTATGGCATCCTACGAAGTAGGGCATCTAGAAAAGAGTTTGAGCAAGACAACCCATTGAAGCGAGAAAAATATATGATCATAATGTACTATGTATCGGGTGGTCTAAGGTCACTTAGGACATAAGGCGGGTCTAAATAGAGTAGTATCTAGCAGTCTAAGCGTCAGGTACTACTCTATTTATAAGACTGACCATAAAATATCATAAGGACACCGTAGAGGCATTTTGATCATTTTACCCTTATCATTGGTTTAGGTCCTAAACCCGATCCTATGTCTATCAAATTTTGCGTACATCCTAATTATAAGATATTAGGCTATCCATTAAAAACATTAAATTTGGGTCTTTAACTCGTGATCTAGCCCAATCCTTTCAAATCTACTTAGTTCTGAGTTAACTTCAAGGTTATGAGGTAACACCAAGCTATTCCTACAAATATTTTTTGAGGAAAGACCAAAGTGGCTACTTACTTGCTCGGTTGTGTTTGGGGCCTCGGATCTCGCACCCTGATACTCAATCTTCTCCAATTTTTTTTTTATAGGACCTGTAGGGTATCAACATTAGGGAACCAAAAGTATTTGGATAATTAGAGTGAACTGTAAGGAAAGACGAAACGAAAGATGAATGAGACAGAACTCAATCACTTGTCCCCGATTTCTTTCACTCTTGAACTCGGGTTGAACTATTTATTCTTGATCTTCTCCAGATTGAACTCGATAATCAGTAGCTCTTGGAACCCATCTTGAATAGGAAAAATTAGGTAAATAAACCACTCGAGTTCATTTTTGGGTGACGTGGCCAATTCAAGTGAGTTGGTAAGAACCATATAAGGGACACACAATTCATGTGTAGAAGAGTTCAAAGATATTGGCCAGCTTTGGACTAGACGAAAGCCATGTGGTGCACTTAGAATAAGTTAGCTTGAATTTTCAGAACCCTGATGAATCTTGAATATGTCGAGGTGGACTATGAATGGACATAGCGAAAGATTTCCACGTTATGTGACCTAGGACAATGCAAAAGTAACCATGACATGAACATAAATCTTAAGAGCTGACAAGATTGCTGGTGTAAAGTTAGTTATGAAATATATTTTATACGGAATCAGTTAGATTTGTTCGGTTAACAGTATATTTAGTATATTTTATTTAATTTTTCAGAGTTTTGTTATTAGTATATTTTCTCTATTTAGTTGATAGATAGTATCCTATTTAAACCGGATGAACATTAATTGATAGCTTGTATTCTATTTAAACGTTGTGAACATTAATGAAGATTGAACTTTCAATCCCGAATGAAGAACATAAGTGACATGAAAGTCCAATTTTCATTAATGTTCACAGCGTTTGAATAGAATACAATCTATTAACTAAATCTTGAAAATAAGATCAAATATACAAAATATACAGGTGGGATTCGAAAAAACAAGGTATTAAATCTAATTCAGTATAAAATATATTTCATAACTAACTTTATATCCGAAATAAAAAATCAAATTGTTATAGCCGGAGTGAAAACATCTGCCAATTGCTCTCAACTTTTGATGTTTGCTTTTTAGACTCTCAATAAATAAATGAATTTCACGTGAAGATGCAAAATGGAAACATTGGTTTGCCTTTTAGACTTCTAAAAAATAATTGAATTTACGAGTAAGATGCAAAGATCATAAACTCAAATGATCTGGACACATCGGTTTGATTTTTAGACTTCCAAGAAATTATTGAATTTTACATAAATATGCAAAACCCATAAATAGATTGCATTTGATGTATCTCAGAACTCGAATAGCTGCTTTTTCGATCATGATGCATAAATGATTTCCTCCAGAGTTGGTAATTTGTTCCATTTAATTTGATTCGAACACGTGAATATCTTAGCTATCAAAGTGATGAATGTAATAAGGATGTGTTAAATTAACATCCGACCGTTTTAAAGCTGGATTTGGTTGATTCCGCCCCAAAAGAAATTTTGATATTTAAGAACATCAAGTTCTGTTTTTCCCTTGAATCACTCTCATGTCTAAGCATCAAGTTCTTTATTTTATTGTTGAGAGGAAAAATATTGATGATTTGCACTGAGGAACAATGGCTATAGAAACCCGTAATTAAAACTTTTGAGACGTAGGCTTAAAAAGATATATATCTTGTCATCCCAATTCATCCGTCCTCTGTCACTTTTCTTCTGTTCTTCCTCTTCTCGTGATACCATATTAAGAAGAGAAACCGATACAGGTATTAAGATTAAATATATTATTAACCAAATTTCAGACCAAAAATAAAATATAATACTAACCAATTTTTAAAAATAATGGAAAAATCCTAACGTATAAAATATATTAAATATATTCTATAAATATGTTTATATTAAAAATGTCTTAATACTCCCCTCGAGTTAGAGAATGTACCTCAATCACACCGAAACTTGAAGGGAGTATTAAGAAATTTGATTTATGATATAAACTTAGTTATATAATATATTTTATATAGCGGTAACCGATACAAAATGGTCTCTTAAAGTATTAGAATAGGTTTTAAGGAACGACTTTAGTGTGAAGCTTGAATTTCTTAGTCAAAAGAATAAGTTTTTGAGTTTTTTCATCAACGATAAAAAGCAACCTATTGTGTAGCTTAATCTCGAGCACCTCAGCTTTCGTTTTCACCATCACTACGAAGCTAAAGGAATTAATTCCGTCCAACGAGATCAAGTGCTGGAGATGAATTTCTCGACTTTTAAAAACAACTCGTTTTCTTACTCGATAATATACTCCTTCAAATTTATCTAGTGTCAAATTCAAAAGCTTTCGACTCCTTCCGTAGAAATGCTTATTATACTTGTAGAAAGAGTTTGGTATATAAGACTTAAGTTTGAATTAACCTCTAACAACTTGACGAAGACATGGAGCTCCTTACATCATTGTTTAGAGAATTATCTTTATGGACTTTTGCATAAACTCAACGTAATCTTCATTTCTATCTACTCTTTTTTTTGTTTTTTTTTTGCTCGGCTATCCCACCTAGCCGAGCCATTCCCTTTATGATACTGAGCCGGGAAAACCAATAAAACTTGCTGAGCAAAAGGAGAGAGAGGGATTCGAACCTTCAATATTGGTTTTCAAGACCGGAGCTATCAACCACTCGACCATCTCTCTGAAAAATAATTTTTATTTGATTTATATTCTACATCATTGTTTAGAGAATTATCTTTACGGAGTGCTACTTTTGCATAAACTCAATATAATCGAGGTGGTTTTTCAAAATTTCTAACTTATGAGGCTATTCGTGTTTTTTTGACTTTTGGGACTACTTTTCCAATTTTGGAACTTTGAGGGCTATTTTTCTAAATTCAATTTTTGAATATTATTTTTATTTCTTTCTTTATCATCTTCTTCTTTTCCTTCTACAACATTCACAAATTTTCATTCCATACACCATTTAAAAATAATTATTTTATCCATTGAAATATTGGGGTCAAACCTTTAATACTACAAGAAAATGTCGTAAATACCCTTTTAAATTTTTCATTAATTCCCTTAAATTTTTTTTTTAAAAAAATATTTTAGAACTAATTTTTTATATTTAAATGGGTGACATTTTTTACAAAATTATTGGTAAATTTTTTATTTTATTTTATTATTTTTTATTTTTTTGTTAAAATTACTGGGTGGATTAAAAAAAAATTGGATGGAGAGTGGAGATTGCAGTTTAAGAAAAAAGGTTAAATTTGATAAAATGGAAAAAATGAATTTCCAATTAAAAAAAAAAAAAAAAAACGGAAGTGGACAAAAATGGTGATCTAAAAAGAAAAGTTGGAAGGGTAAAATAGTAATTAACCTTTCAACGGTAAACGGAAAATGAATGAACTAAGAAAAATTAAGGAAACCAAACCACGCGTAGACTGCAACAGAGAAATGGAAGAACCCCAAACACTGTTGCCATGATCCTTCCGAATTCCTCTATCCTTCTTCCATTCCCCCAAAATCATCATCTTCATCCACAATTCTTCGACATTTTTGGTATGTAAACTTACACAGTTCGGTGAAGAAGCACAAAAATGGCGTTGAATATGAAAACTCTCACCCAAGCCTTGGCCAAGACCGCCGCGGTGATTGAGAAAACCGTTCAGACCACCGTCCAGGAGGTCACCGGACCCAGGCCCCTTCAGGATTACGATCTTATCGATCAGATCGGCTCCGCCGGTCCTGGCATGGCTTGGAAATTGTATTCTGCGAAGGCTCGTGATTCTTCGCGGTCTCAGCAATATCCCGCTGTTTGCGTATGGGTTTTGGATAAGAGGGTTCTATCGGAGGCTAGGGCTCGCGCGGGGTTGTCGAAGTCTGCTGAGGATTCGTTTTTGGATCTGATTCGATCCGATGCGGGGCGGTTGGTGAAGCTGAGGCATCCGGGAGTGGTTCATGTGGTGCAGGCGTTGGATGAGAATAAGAATGCCATGGCTATGGTTACCGAGCCGCTGTTTGCTTCGGTGGCAAATGTTGTTGGGAATCTGGAGAATGTTGCTAAGGTTCCTAATGAGCTCAAAGATTTGGTATGTAGAGCCCCATTTCCCTCAATTTTCTTTATTTTTTCTTTTGCCAAGGTGTTTTCCAATCTGGGTTAGTATAGTAAATGCGAAACCAGATTGAGTTTGAGGAGCCTCTTATGTTATTCAATTGAATTATCGGTCTGAATGTTGTGATATTGGGTAATCTAGTTGATGCCAAAATATTATAGTCATTTGCTGCAATTTGTGTGGATACAATAATCACTCGACGTAATATTTATTGTCAACTTCTTCATAAGTTTCCAATTTCGTTACACTTGCTTTGAAGAGGAAGGGTAATGATTACAAGCTTGAGTTGTATTGTCAATTTAACTTGTGTACATTTTTTATGGGAGAAAAGCTTTCCATTGATAAGTTAAAGACATGAAAAATTCATGTTAGAGTTGTTATGTTTTCTGTAAATATATTAGTGGCCTTGTTATTTAATGTTTTTTTTTTTAAATTTTTTTAACTTTCTCCTACTTTGATTTATCTTGTACCTATGCATATATCTCTTTTGTAAGTGAAATAGAGGGTTCTGATTTTCTCAAACCTTTTGCAGTTATGTGGTATTAGAGCTTTAGGTCAATTAAGGTTTTATTTTTCTTTTGACCTATGGTTTTGTCAACCAATTGGTTCCTTTTTGTTGCCGTTTTGTCTCATTGACCACATCATTCGAAAGCCTAGTCGTTGATCATTGTTTCCCCAAAATTCAGTCTAGATCGGTGCAGTGTGTGAGGCTCACACATTGGTGTCACCACCACACACTGATGCGTGAGGGCGCGTGTTCTGCTGGTTGTGATTTGTCTTCCGTAGGTTTGCTCACCATATTATCCTCAATCTATTGGTGTGTTGGTTTTGGTCATACCGTGTTCGGTTTTTTGGTATTTGGTGGATCCTTGTTTGGGAATATTATGGTTTCTTGAGATACAATTTATCGTTTTCTGTTAAGCTAGATATTGGTCTATTTGAGGTTATAGTTGAAAAGAAAGTAGTAGTAATGTTTTCGAGATCATTTTGATGACATCCAAGATTACAAAACATGAGCTAAATGTGGTATCCACCCCTCCCTCATCTGCAAAAGGGCCTTGGAAGTACATAAAGGAACATCAAAACCTCATCACCAACCGAATTCGCCGTAGGGTGGGTGATGGAGGAAGCACATCACCGACCCATGGATCGAAAATATCACGCTAGCCCTATGGTATCCACTTTTGTATAGGCTCTTTCATTGCAAAAAAGCCACGATAAA
>NC_036639.1:8982608-9024802 GCF_002806865.2 Cucurbita pepo subsp. pepo | reverse complement strand
AAAAAAAAAAAAAAAAAAAAAGAAGGTTGTCAACAAATTTTGGGACTTGAAACTTGGTAGAAATTTAAAGGATAATGAAGCAATGGAATGGGTCGAATTAAGCCTTGATCGTGCTTTAGTGGTATTGTCAAACGAAGCAGACTCATTTACTTGGCTCCCTAGTGCCGACAGGGTCTTCTCTACAAAATTCTTGATGATGGACATGAGGAAAAAAGTAGAAGGAATAAATCCCACGCTAGTAAAGAGAGTATGGAAATGACGTCACCCTAAAAAGGTGAAATTCTTCCTTTGGGAAATAGCACATGAGTCATTAGCACAAGCGAAAATTTTCAAAGAAGAATGCTTACATTACTCTTTCTTCAGATTGGTGTCCATTATGCAAGAAAGAAAAGAAATGACAAAGCCACTTATTTATGCAATGCACATACGCTCAGAACTTTTGGACAACAATTCTTAGTATATTCGGATGACATCTCACATTTCCTAGGGAGGTAAAGGATCTATTGGACATGGCCTTAACGTACCACCCATTTAAGAATGCAAAAGGCCTACTCGGAAAAGCCTCATCATGACTTTCTTTTGGAATTTGTGAAAAGAAAGAAATAAAAAGATATTCGTGGAAAAAACACAGACTTATACATGGCTCTTCAACAATGTGGTTACCAAGCTATATCTTGATGTAAGCTGTCTAATATTTTTACTCCTATAGTTATACCTCCCTTCTTGTAAATTGGGAAGGTCTTTGTAATCATCATGGATATTACCTCTTTTTTTTGTAAATTTCAACCATCAATCAAATTGTCTCTTATAAAAAAGACAAGAAAAGAGACAAGAAAAGAGCTGAATGAAACCAATTTTATGCATGACGGACTAGCGTTAGTCATTATATTTAGAGCATTGATATGGAGGATCATTTGACTGCAAAAGCACCCTAGATAGATGATACTAGAATTGCTTGGTTAAAGGGCGATTCTACGGATAAAGAACTTAATTGAGAGTGAGATAGTTGGGCTAGTTATCACTGTGAATCGGTTAAGGGCTATTGGAACTCTTGGAATTTCTTTTTTCAAGGAAAGGAAACATTAGTATAGTGTTTGATGCGTGCAAAACTCTTTTTCAACCTGATCAAGGTGATAAACCTCCAATGGGTTATTTTATGGAGTGCAAGATAACATTTGTAGATTTTGATGATTTGCTATTGATTAGTATTGATGTAAAAGTAAAGACTGCCCAGCATGAAGAATTATTTATGAGTTTCCTAGTTTACCTTGCATCTAAATATGATACGGCTATAGATTAAGTTCTTTCTAGTTCAAGCATCTCATTGTTGGAAGACGATTATATTTGAAGTCTTTGCACAGAGAAGTTGCAAGTGATTTTTCCATTTGAGTCTATTATCCAAGTGAATAGAGGTAATATAGAGGTAGGATCGAACATGTCTTGAGGAAATCCCAATACACAGAAGTCAAATTCAAGAGATGTTGTTTGCCACTATTGTCACAAACCTAAACATATGAAATGTGATTGCAGGAAACTGTTGAATAAGAGCTAGTGGTTTCAATTTTTACATGTTACCTCTACTTCTTATGCAAAGGTCTATTATGATTTATTGAAGGAATGACCTGAATTATATCTATGTTAATCCTGGCCTTAATTATATCTATATTGTTATCTAGTATTTAAGAATTTAGTTAGTTAGTTTTTTTTTTTTTTTTTTTTTTTTTTTTTTTTTTTTTTTTTTTTTTTTNAGTATCTAGGGGTCTAGTTAAGGAGTGATGTGAGTAAGATAATTTAAACTTTTTTTAACATGGTATCAGAGCCATTCTATTTCGAGAGGTATGATTAATCGTGTAGCCTTTGTAGCTACCAATCTTCCACTTTAACTAAATTTATTCAGAGCCTTCATAACTACTGTTGAAGTCATGTCGTCAAAGTTGTGCGATCAATATTGTATATAATCCTATCCGGTCCAAGTTGGATATGGATGATATCTCTTTTGCAGCCTGAGGGGAGTATTGAGGGAATAGTGTTAATTATGCCTATGCAAATCCTAACATTAACATTCTTTGTCCTTAGTGTAATCATTTGTCTTCTTTAGGTAATCATTTGTCTTCTTTAGATTGTGAGTCCTCCCAGTTTGCTAAGTTTCATCTTCTAAGTCTGTACCCTAGGGTCAATAAACGAGCTAGTGCTCTTTTTTAGTTTGCCCATTTTGATGCCTGAGGTCAGTGTCCTATTGGGTCCAAGAGAGAGTTTGGTATTTTGTTTCTTGTAGACGATTATTCTCGTGCAATTTGGTTATATTTAATGAAAAGTCGCTGTAGAGTTTTTTCTCATTTTTGTAACTTCCATGTTGAAATTTGCTCAATTTAGTGGTTCTCTTAAAGTTCTACGAAGTAATAATGTTGAAGAATACTTCTCTCATGCTCTTAGTTCTTATTTAGGTGAACATGAAATTCTTCATCAATCCTCTTGTGTTGATACTCCATCTCAAAATGAAGTTGTAGAATGAAAGAATTGCCATCTCCTCAAAATTGCAAGAGCCTTAATGTTTCAGATGTATGTTCCAAAGTATTTTTGGTCTGACGTTGTTTTGACGGGCTTTTTTCTTAATAAATCGCATGCCTTCCTAAGTTCTTAAGGGTGAGATACCTTGTCATATTTTGTGTCTCAGACAACCTTTGTTTTCTCTTTTACTCAAACTATTTAGTTGTACTTCCTTGCTTGGGAAATTCACCCCCAACTCACAAAACTAGATCCGAAGTTCTTAAAATTTATATTTCTTGGTTATTCTCGTGTTCAGAAAAGGGTATTGGCGTTATTTTCAGTCTTGATCGATACTTTGTCTTTCTGATGTCACATTCTTTCAAAAAATTTCTTTCTTTTCTCCACCTTCAACTAAGAGTTAGGAGATCATTTAGAGGAAGATGATGATTTTCTTGTCTACATAATTGTTTCCTCTTTTGAGTCCTCTAACCATCCATCTCCATCTATACCTATTTCTAATGACCCACCTGCTACTCAAGTTTATTCTCGACGACCACCTCCCTTAGTTACATGCCTTGTACTAAAGGTTTCTTTGTCCTTGGATTCAGGAACAAACGATGATCTTCCTATTGCTCTTCTTAAAGGTAACGCCAGTACACTTATTCCATTTCCTCTTTTGTTTCATATAACCTTTTGTCATCTTCTACATGTTTTTTCATTGCATCCATGAAATCTGTAAGCGTTCCTAAAACTGTTCATGAAGTTTTGTCTCATTCTAGATGGTGTGCTGCAATAGTAGAAAGCATTGCCTTAGATGAGAATTGTACTTGGAATTTAATTTCTCTTCTGGTAGGAAATAAGCTATCAATTGTACATGGGCAAGCAGTCGATGTCAATCCAGAGGACCTGTAGCTCGGTCGAAGTCTCGTCTTGTAACACAAAGACTATGCAAAAACTTATGGTGTCGATTATTCTGATACTTTTTCTCCGGTTGCTAAATTGGCTTTTGTCAGGTTATTTGTTCCATTAGCATCCATTCATCGTTGGCTCTTGCATCAACCTGATATTAAAAACACCTTTTTTTATGGTGATCTTCAAGAAGAGGTGTATATGGAGCAACCACAAGATTGCTCAGGGGGAGAATGGAATGGTATATCACCTTTTTAAATCCTTGTATGGATTTAAGTAGAGACCACAAGCATGGTTTGGAAAATTAAATTAGGTGATTGAAAACTTTGGAATGTGGAAAAGCACATCAGATCATTTTGTCTTTTATAAACAATTTGAAAGTTGTGTCATTCCGTTGGATGTGTATGTTGATGATGTTATAACTGGTGATGACACATTAGGCACCCGATCACTCTAGACCTTTCTCCATTGATCAAAAAACAGAAACCACTGTAGATGGAGATCATCTTCTCCTTTCTTTTTTTTTTTTCACGGTTGATGGAGGTCATCTTTTCCTTTTTTTTTTTTTTTCCACGGTAGATGGAGGTCATCTTTTCCTTTCTTTTTTTTCCACGGTAGATGGAGGTCATTTTTTAACCTTTTTTTGGTGGAGGCTTACTAAATGTTTTGGGTTTCACTTCAAGATGATGATTTGGCTCACCGTTTTAACAAGTCTGGGGTTGTGTAGTATGAGATTCTTAAGTCTGATTTCTGTTGTCTTTGTTTGGTGTGTGTGTGTGTGTGTGTGTGTGTGTGTGTGTGTGTGTGTGTGTGATTTGTAATTCATCCCATTCTTTTGTAAAAGTGTTTATTTTGTTGGTTTTCCATTTGTAAATGTAAGTGTTTTGTGGATAATTATGAGTTTTAAGTGTCAAATGTGTTACTAATAAATTAGTGTTGAGAAAGAGCTTCTATTCTATCCATAAACCCATTTCTTCATTGATTGAGAAAATCAATTCTGACTTATATTTCTCATATGTGGCATATGCATGATTATATATACGGTTGAATCTCTAATCATGTGATGCTTGTAGCTTGCTTAAAGGCTTCTCTGCTCTCATCAGCTTGTTCTTCATCTACATTTCACAGGAAATGGGATTACTGGAAATAAAGCATGGTTTGCTTCAGATAGCAGAATCTTTGAACTTTCTTCATAGCAATGCACATCTCATTCACCGTGCTATATCTCCTGAGGTACAATTTTATTTCAACTTTTTCCTTGCTTGGGATCAGGCTAAGTTAATTGGTGAAAATCGTTTTGATTAAAAAAAGTTAATTCTCTGTTTAGTACCTCATTTTCTTGGTAGCTTAAAACCGTTTTTTAAAAATCCTGAGATTATGTGAAATTGGTTTTTTGCTTCATTGAGAATTGAAAAGGCACAAGTGATGAAGTGTTGAATGATACGAACTCAGTAGAGTTGTTGAGAGAAATACCCCCCACTTCAAAATAACAAAGAAGATTGCAGAAAAGCTCCCATCTTAGAGTATCTTCTATTTTATTGGTCTCAGATCCTCAAACATGTAGACTCAATTCATGATTCAATAGCTGCCGATAATTTGAACCACGAACAGAAACTAGATACAACTCCCCACCCATCCACTCTGTGCAGTTCCTAATACATTTGATCTGTCTATGTAACTTGAAATTATGACTTTGCAGAATGTCCTCATCACTTCAAATGGAGCTTGGAAACTTGCTGGATTTGGCTTTGCAATTCCAGTCGATCAGACTTCGAGTGACATGACTGCCATGCAGACTTTCCACTACTCTGTGAGTTCGACATCCACTGGTTGCTTGTTAAATTTTAAACGTTATAAAATCTGTTGGATGGAGCCTTTGTCAGGCAGTTGTGATCTGAAAAGGAGGTCAAGTCTTTTTGATATGGAACTTTCCATTTATATGCATTTTCATTCTTTTATGATTTATTCACTCTGTAATCCTGTTCCATTGGTTTGTAAAAAAGAAAGAAAGAAAATCCTGTTTCAGTTTCATGCTCCAGCCTTCAGTTTAGTCATAAATTTTACATCCTTATTAGTGTGTTTTGTATCTATGATTACTGGGCGTTGCTTTTATCCTCATGTTGATGTACAAGCTAGCCAGCTTCCTATAATTTTCACTCTTTATACAGATTTTGCTCATACAATATTATGATATGAATTAAAGATCATCGTCACCAAAACTAATTGAGACTTCTATGTTAATTTTTGTTAAAATGCACAGGAGTATGACGTTGAAGATTCTGTGCTACCTCTTCAGCCATCGCTGAATTATACTGCTCCTGAGTTGGTCAAAAGTAAATCATCTTTGGCTGGAAGTTCCTCTGATATTTTCAGCTTTGGATGCCTTGCTTACCATTTGGTTGCTAGAAAGCCTCTGTTTGACTGCTTCAACAATGTTAAAATGGTATTTCCAAGTTCATTCTCTCTGAACTTAATCACCTTTTCTGACTAATTTGCTTACAATGCTTATTGTTGCAAGTTTAAATCATCTTACTCGCTTTTTTTTTTTTTTTTTTTTTTTTTTTTTTTTTTTTTTTTTTTTTTNAGAATGACATGTCTCTTTTATAGGGAAAGACCGACTAAATCTAAATCAATAGATAATCTAAGTTTCCTAAATACTATAAATCAAATCTCTAATTACTATGTCACAATAGATCTAAATAATAATTTCTAGATACTAGGATAATTAAATCTAAATAATAACCCCTAGATATTAGGTAATTAAATTTAAATCAATCCAACCAAAATCAATCCAACCAGATAAATTAGGGAGTTTCAGTACATCCCTTGTTTAATGAGATTACATAAATAACCTTCGACACTCCATTCAAGCTGAGTAACAGATATCAATCATTCTTAGTTTGGATACTAACTCATGAACTAAACAAATATGTCCTAAATTAATGCTAATATATTTGACTAATGGGAAAGTCTTGTCCAGATAATTTTGATTTTCATGATAGGAGATTCTTGTTTTTCTGGTCTTTCCTTACATATTTCAATTAGTTTGAGTCTCCTTAAATGGCTTGATGCAGAAGTAAAACCATATTCTTGGTCTTCAGCGGAAGAAATCAAGTACAAAACTCCCTTTGATTTCTAGTTTAGTTAATTAAGAATCACTGGTGTTTCTAATGTGAATTTATTAGCCAAGCGTATAAAATTAGTACATTTTTCCTGTTTTCTTTTCTTGAGGCTAGCAGACCTTTATGATTATGACTGGTGTTAATGAAGGTGTTGAGAGGTCTGCTGTAATTTTATTAAGAACACACTAAAAGTTTCAGCTGATGTCCTGTAGCACTTGTTATTGAGCTTCAATTAGTCTGCCTGTAAGCGTTGAGGTCCGGGAGTGATTAAGATTCCTGGTCCTAAAACTTGTAAAGCGATAAAGTATTAGTATGCATTGGAAAATAGCATGCTATTACAAAGGCTTGCTTTTAGTGTCCTCAACTGTGTGCTACTGTACCACTACCCGTTATGCATGGTACACAAATCAATTAGCTATTCTTTTCAACTTAAGTGAATTGGAAATGTTGTATGCTGAATTATGTATCTAAACCACATTATGTATTATGATGCTGGAAGCTTGATAATGTTGCCATATATTGGTTGGTTTTGTACATGTATTAGCTTTTCTTTTAAGGATGTGTACATGGTGCACTAAAGCTTTATTGTTGTGCTTAGTAGTTGTTATAGAGTTACTTTTCATCTCTCTATCTGAATTCTTAAAGGTATAGACTGAGGATAATATACCTGTTGGAAAAACTATTATATGAAAGTTAAAGGAATTGGCACAAATATGCTTGTAAATCATACCATTTATCGAAGTTCCTAATTCTTGTTATTTTTTTCTTTTGGTTTTCTGTTCCTTCCCCCTTAGTACATGAATTCCTTAACTTACCTGTCAACTGAGTCGTTTGCTTCAATTCCTCGGGAGTTAGTTCCTGATTTGCAAAGAATGCTCTCATCAAATGAGTCTCTCCGGCCAACAGCAATGACGTTCACAGGTAATACAATTGGGAATTCCATCTAACTGATACATCCTCCTTCAGCTTCAAGGGAAATTATGTTGATTAAGTTGTAACATTGGATATTCGGTACCGTCCACCGAAGTTGGAAAATAGAAACGATTGCACAAATTACATGCTTTTGATGAAACATAATATGAGATTCGAATTATCCTTTTCATGTTGATCATGCCACTTGTAAGTATGCTTAATGTTAGATCCTTTGTGATTCTGACTAAAGCACTCCCCCCAGAAAAAAGCACAATATTAGTCATTTTTCCATTTTTTCAAATCTACATTTATTTGATTTTCTTGCAGATTCCCCATTTTTTCGGGATGACACAAGGCTGCGTGCTATTCGCTTTCTTGACCACATGCTTGTAATTCTTTCCATTTCAACTTTACTGATTTGTGTTTCGCTGAAGTGTTTTCCAGCAGTTACTTACAATAACAAAGGATAGTTGAAATTGGAAATTTGTTACTTTATTATTAATACTTTTCAGGAAAGAGATAACATGCAAAAGTCTGACTTCTTGAAAGCTCTATCTGATATGTGGAAAGATTTTGATTCCCGTATATTGCGCTATAAGGTTTGAGTTTCTTCTGGCATATTTATCTATGAATTTTCTGGTTGTTGTCATGCTTTCTGATCTTACATTATAAAATTTTGTTTCTTTTATTAGATACAAAAATTCATTGATTGAATGAAACATGTTAGGTGATAGAAAACAAGCTAAAGATAATCGTTGTTGGTTGACTAAGTGCCCAGTGGTCAAGGCCCAAGGGGACATGGTGAAAAGCCGTAAACCATGTCTTTGATGCATGGGTTTAAATTATGTGGCCACCACCTACCCAACTCTCTTTTGCCAAATTTTATAGGATTAAAATGGTTGTTCTCTGAGGTAGATGAGACTACACGTAAACTAGTCTATATGCTTACAATTAAAGGGGGGGAAAAAAAAACAGGAACAGCCAACGATTTATGATAAACTTCCCCAGTTTGTAGAAATGGACGGACGGACTACAGTTGAAAAAACTCCTTAGGATGCAACTACAAAAGGAACCAAAGATACTAGATGCTATTTTTTGAAGCAAAAGTCAGCCTTATCAAAGTAAAACACCAGAATTTGAATCCTCAGTGATGAACAACTAATGGATTGCAATTGTTGCCCCTCCGTTTTGTTTTTTTTTTTTTTTTTTTTTCTTAGGTTGAATTATTTGATTACACTTAATAACGCAATTTCCAGCAACACCCTTGTCTTGGACATGGTGCTTTGATTACTTACAAGTTATCTCAGCTCGCATTCCAATTAGTAATTACTCCACGGAGTAAGAATATAAATAAGTCCATCAAATGCTCACACACATTTATAAGACGAGGAGTTTACTAGTAGTCTTGTGCTTTCCCAACTTAAAATATATATATGTAGTAAAAGAATAGGGATCTCCCATTGAGGGTTTCGTTGGGTCTTTTGCAGGTCCTTCCACCTCTCTGTGCAGAATTACGTAATATGGTTATACAACCTATAATTCTTCCCATGGTATTCACAATAGCAGAGTCTCAGGTACAAAACCTCCATAGTTTCATTATTTATTTATTTATTAATCTTACTAAGGTATCATGCAAAAGTTGACGTTGAAGTTTACAGAATTGATGGGGGCCCTATGAAGTTTATTAATTTCATGTTATATTCTTTATTTCCATTTTTTTTTTTTTCTAATGAGATTTCCTGGCATACTGCAGTTCCACTAAAAATCTGAAGTTGGTAGGTGTATGGTACTAAATATTAATAAAATATAGCATATCTCAATTTGTTCCTAAATGCTAAACATACGTATATATGTAGACACACCACACACATTTTTGTTGCTTTCTTTTAAGATGTGCAATTTTCTTTTTCGTAGGTGGACTTGGTAAATACATGTTTGGTTCTGAGTATAACTTAATATGGATAAATTAAGGATGGTATTGGTTAATTTGTTCCCGTATTTAAAAATATATATAGATAGATATAAATACATATACACAAATACATACACAGATATGTATATAAATGTATATATCACTCATGCATTTTAGTTGCTTTCTTTCAAGTTTGTCCGGTTTTCTTTTTCGTATGTGGACATGGTAAATACATGTTCTGAATATAAACTAGTGATGGTATTGATCAATTTGTTCCCTTATATTAACACACACACACATATATACATGTTCATGCATGCATGCACACATTCATATCTATATAAATGTATATGAGTTTTCTAAGATTGTGTTGCTTGAACCTGGACTTCGTAATGCATGGATTTTTTTTTATTATTTACTTATTTATTTTTCTGCATTACTTTTGGGTCTGAGGTGTGTTAAACAAGCCAAGAAGTTGCGACTTCGTCTAGATTGATATGTAGAATCTGGAATTTTTTAGGAATGGATTTAATGACTTGAATCTTGTTGTTGTTCAATTTGTATATTTCAGCTGGACTATATTGTTGCCTTATCTATCCGTCTTATAATAAAAAATAGAGACACTTCATGGTTCATTTACAAGGGAGGAACTGATGTTTAATTGGCTGACATATTGTTAGCTTCTCTCCTTGGTTGATGCCTTCATCTTCTCTGTTTTGAGAAATATAATCTTTCATTGATGGGATGAAATGTAAAATATGAAAACTATATACCCCTACATCAAGGAGCTGTACTAAAATCTTTTTTCTATATATAAATGATGGTATGAGTGTGATATGACCCTCCTAAGACCACAGTCAGAGGTTCTTATTTTTATCAATTGGAGGGCCTTTTTTTTAGTATATTCCGCTGTTCGTGTATTTACTAGTTAGTTGTGACTTGTTTTATCTTCCATTTCTTCTGCGGTTCATCTATTTACTATTTGGTTTTGTGGGATTATATTTTTGGAATATAAGATTAATTTCTTAAATCTTGCAGGATAAACATGATTTTGAGCTATCAACTTTGCCATCTCTTGTTCCTGTCCTGAGTACTGCTTCAGGTGACACATTATTGCTGCTTGTGAAGCGTGCCGATCTTATTATTACCAAGGTAACGTCAAGTAGTTATGCTTTTTGTGAGGTGATGCTAGTTGGTAATTTTACATGCTAAAATGTCACAAATTATATATAGTGCTTTAATTCCACATCTATCTTTATTTTATAATACCGTGATGTCAAGGGAGAGGTGAATAATTTTTTGAGTGTAGAGTGGAACATAAAAGCTTCTTGATACCACTCGATTATGAGTCGTGACCAAGGAATTAAGGAATTAATTTAGAGGAATAGAGACATGGGAAGGTTTCGTGATATAAGGGGGATGGATGCAGAGTCTTTGGTCGAAAAAAGAATGAAGGAAACCATTATCGCAGCTCCAGTGGAAAAGCTCTTCAGGAATACAGGGGGAAAGTTCCTTGCGGCTACAGAAGCTAGTTAACTGTAGGGACCATTTTTGGAGATTTCAAATTATCTGACAGTGGAGATTGGATTGGAGTACAATCCTAATTTAAGTAGCTAGCAGCTACATGAAGGAGATGTGTGTTTAGATGCTTTCTGGTCAGATACTATAAAAAATGCCAAAAATCATTAGGTTAAAACTGGTGAAGGGAAAATCTTTTGGCATATAGGGGAAGAAAGAAATCGAAGTCTTCAATGACCAGGGTGGAGGCGTTAGGAGGAGACCTTGAAATAACTATTACCAAGATTCAATGTTCACTCTGGAGTCCTTTTTAAAAAAAGAAAAAAAAAATTTATCCCCGAGATTTAATATTCTCGAGAGATGCGAAAACAAAAGCCTCAAGAAAAAGTTAACGAGGCAAGAAAGAGATAGACTAAAAGTAGGAATGACCAGAGAAACATTGATCAAGATCCATACCCTAGCATCTTTTCCGAAGAGTGATTACTTGATCTCTAAGGATAAAGAAACCATCCCACAACGATCTCCTCTGTATCGATAGAGAGCGACAAGACCCTATGGAGATCGAAGAAGAGAGATCAGGAAAAGACAACACTAAGACTATCTAATGCAACTCTTATTCGAAAGGAAATAAAGACTAAGGACAAGGAAAAAGGATGAACAAAGGTTTACTGCTAACCCAAAGGATGCTCCCAAAAAGAAACTCGTGATCCTTCCTCAACATAACACTTGATAAATTCAGAAAAGGGGGGAACAAGGAGAAAAAGCTTCCCGAAGGTTTTCGCTAAGATCCCGAAACTCCCCACTTGAAATCCACTCAGAAGCATGGGAGCCATGCCCACTCACAGTCATTCTATACCCGAAAGTGCAATATTCTAAAAGGATACGCCACAACCTTTTGTCCAAAAGAGCTTTGTTGTGCATTCTCAAGCTCCCAATGCCCAGACTTGCTCGCTCAACAAGCTTCAATACCATCTCCCACTTTACCAAATGGGATCTTCCCCCTCCCACAAAGTTCCTTAGTCTCTGAAGCATTTTACTCATGGTGACTAGGATCCTAAACAAGGACAAGAAGAGTTGATAATCTCACTTAAGACTGCCCGCATAAGAGTAAGTCTCCCCTCTTGGGAGAAAAAAACCTTCTTCCAACTCGACAACTATTTTAGGAACTTTTCCGATACATAATTCCAAAAAACATGGCTTTTAGGATTACCACTGAAAGGGAGCCCTAAATAAGTAGAAGAGAGCTGGCTAACGTCACATCCCATTGTCATGGCCGATGATGCTAACATGGAAGGACAACAAAATATCTTTTCCTTATCCACCTTAAATCCATTTAGCACATTCTTTTCCACTTCTGTCGTCACAAGCCTGATGCCACCACTAAGAGAAAAAGGAAAGGCGATACAGATCACATTGCCAAATTCCCTTTGTTGCATAAATATTGCTTTTAGGTCTCCCATTAAGAAAAATAGAGAAATTTGCTGATCTGACACAACTCCACATCCAAGTTCTCCACTTGGTTCTAAAACCCTTCTTCCCGAAACTATATCTAGGAAACTCCAATCCACATGGTCATACGCATTCTTAAAGTCAATCTTAAAGATCATTTCTTCCTCTTTTCTCTCCTTATAGTCCTTGGTGGCTTCATTAGCAATAAGAACTTGATCTAATCCAAAGTTCTCTGCCCTACAATAAAAGCTCCATAAGAACTAGAGATAGTACTAGGAAGCACTCACCTCAATCTATCAGCTAAGGTCTTAGCAATAATCTTATACAAACTTGCTACAAGGCTCATGGGTCTAATATCTTTTACCTTGCTTTCTCTTTCTTAGGAATGAGACACACGTAGGTTTCATTCTTTCTAGAATCAATAATACCCCTCTCACGAAACTCACAGAAAACCTTCCACAAGACCTCCTTAATGCTACCCCAACAATCCTAAAAGAAGGCTATAGTGAAGCCGTCAGGACCAAGCCTAAAACCACCAAGTTAGGGGAGTTTGGTGAAGGACGAAAAATTGAACAAATAAATTTGAAGTGCTCACCAAGGATGTTGACGTTGCTGATCTTCGAAGGGAGTGGTTCTCATGTATATATGTTTTCAGACCGAGTTTTTTACAAAGTTAACCATTTGATGGAAACAGCCAAGATGGTAGCAATTTCTCTGTGCATGGCAGGCAATGTGCTAAGCTTGGTTCTGATGAATCGAGAAGAGGAATTGGCATATTGTTGGGAGGAATTTAGGTAGACATTGATTAAATGATTCCAGTTGCATGGGAGGGGCTCCATATATGAATGCTTTTCATCCCTCTGTTAAGAAACAAGTGTGTGAGCGTATCAAGCAATTTGAGGTGTTGGTTGGTTGCACTGTTGAACTGTTACGTGAAGCTCCAGGTCTTGAAATTGGTGGACTTTGGCCAACAATCAAGGAAGTGACCCTCAAAGCAAGGGAGATATACTTCAAGAGGGAGGCCATGGAGGTGGGAGCTCTTTTTGAACCTAGCCTTTCACCCAAACAAATTCATATAATTAAACAAATATACCTTGTCCGTTTGGAAGAAAAGTGATGTGATAGGGGTTAGCTTTGGGACTGGTTTGGAAGGCTACAACAAAACTACTAGGGAGAAAGGATTGCATTTTGGCACAAGGATAAATATTATCAGGAATGACTACTTGTTAACAAGAGAGAACCAAGGTGGTTAAGGAGCCCATGATGTGATGGAAGTTGTCGTATTGTCACTTAGTTTGGCTGTCGGGATCTTGTTGCGGCGGACAATGAAACTGAAAGGAAAAGCACAAGAGAACTTGATGTTGGTCGTGGTGGGACTATGCATGAATTCATACTAGGTCTCAGTATTCAAGAAATCTTGGTATCTTATTTGAACTTATAACTGTTCTGTACAATTTAATCTTTGAAAATGTTCGCATGAATTTGTTTCATTGTGGACACTTGAATAACATTTACTACATTTGGCTGATTTTTCAGCCATCAGTTTATGTATGCCTTTTCCCTCCTTTGTTTTTCAATTCTATTTGATAGCATGTTCAAAGGCAACTTTTCTCATTCAACCAGTCTGACATTTTTGTAGACCAATCAAGAAGCGTTAATAACAAGTGTCCTGCCATTGATTGTTCGGGCTTATGATGATAATGATGCTCGCATACAAGAGGAAGGTCTGAGAAAATCAGTTTCCCTTGCCAAGCAACTTGATACACAGGTGAGAGCGCCATATCTTGTGTTTATGATCGCTTTCTAGTTTATCCCCTCAAACCCTCTTCCTTTTCATGAAGGTGGGATAGTTAGTCTGCAAATGCATCAAAGAAGTGATGCTAGATGTACACATACTTTGTTTGCTGTCTCTCTCTCTTTTCTTTATTCATTTATTTTTCTTGAAGCCTTTTTTAATTAAGAAATAGTAGTTTTAGGTTGTCTCAACAAGTTTCAAACTATCAAATATTATCTTTTTTGACCTTTTTGATGGTATGCACCACCCTTGCATTCACATTTGCTTAAATCGTCGTGTTCTTACAGTTGGTGAAACAAACAATTTTGCCCCGTGTTCACACCTTAGCTCTAAAGACGACAGTTGCTGCGGTAAGTATGTTCTTGCAGTTCTATTTGATTCTTCGTTCTTTGAAGTTCTTTACTATTTGTTTGGTGTCTTGTCATCTTTTTTGTAATTCCTCCCTTCTAATGAAAGTAAAGTACCATTTCCTATCCAAAAAAAAGAAAAGGAAAAAAAAAAAGGTAATTACAATTGATTGATACGTGGTTGCTTTTTATAGGCATTCATCTGTTAACCTTTCTATATCCTTGAGTGCACCTGAGAGAATTATAATAATGATGTTGACATGAATTACTTACGAGAGATTCCTGCTTCATTTTGATTGAGATGCATTATTGATGGTTCCTTCTAAGTGATTTTGGAATGGTAAATTAGCATCTTCCTATTTCTCTATTGACTATTGACTATTGATTAGGCACTTTCTGCTCAATTGTGTGATGTGTTTTACATATGTAAAAATGTGAGTGGTAATTTGGGCTTTCCTTCCTACGTACAGGTCAGAGTCAATGCTTTGCTCTGCTTTGGAGAATTGGTTCCGATGCTTGATAAACACGCAGTTCTAGAAATCTTGCAAACAATTCAACGTTGTACAGCTGTTGACCGATCTGCTCCTACTCTCATGTGTACCCTTGGGGTAGCAAATTCAATCCTTAAGCAGGTACTTACCATATCTAGTTCAACCTGTTTTTGGAAGGATACTCTTGCAAAAGACTTGTGGACTACTTGAACCAATTTGCCTTCTGACACTCATTTTGTCAGTATGGAATTGAATTTGTTGCGGAGCATGTTCTTCCTTTACTCGCACCTCTTCTTACAGCCCAACAATTAAATGTTCAGCAGTTTGCTAAATATATGCTTTTTGTCAAGGACATTCTCAGGTAATATTGTTAAACACTACAACCAAAATCTGTATGCATGATTGAGGGCACGCACGTTAATGTAGCTTCATCCTTTTGGAGAGGTTACTCTTAGCAGTATATTTCTGATTCTAACGATATTTATCCATCACAGGAAAATAGAAGAGAAAAGAGGAGTCACTGTTTCTGATTCTGGAGTATCAGGAATAAAACCCTCTCTGATTTCTAATGGCTCACAGTCACAATCATCAAGCACAGCAAGTGATGTCTCGGTTCCAACAATAAAAAGTCGACCTGCTTGGGACGAAGATTGGGGCCCGACTTCTAAGACACCTGCATCCTCACAAAGTTCTACTGGCAATGTCTTGTCTGCTCCTGTTGTTCTTGGTGGTCAATCCATAGCTGGAAATTCTATACAAACAAATTCTGTTGTGACGACATCTCTGTCTAGTAATCAAACTGTTGCATCCTGCCTTCCAGTTGATATTGAGTGGCCTCCTCAGAACTCTACCAGTAGTACACCCATAATAGCTGATTCTGGGATGCAAGCAACTACAGGATCATCATCCACTTCAAGCTTGGATGGCGAGGACCCTTTTGCTGACTGGCCTCCACGTCCCAGTGGATCATTAGCTGGTGCATCAGGAGCTTCAAACAACGGAGTGGTCGGACCATCCAAGAACAAATATGGAACTGGTTCATCCATGACTACACCGAACAGTTTGAACTTTCAAACAAACGACAATGCTAGTTGGACCCTCAACAACCAAAATACTAGTGAACCAATGCAAAATCATGGAACTTCGACTTTCAATTCAAGCAGTCCGGGGAGTGGAGGCATCAATTCCCTAAATTCTATTGGATTCCAGAAGCAAAATCAGGGAATACCATCCCAGGTTACTTATGATGCCGACAAGAAATCCACTGATCTTGGATCCATATTTGCGCCAAGTAAGAGTGATCATAATATTGCACCTAGACTTGCCCCACCCCCCACAACTGCTATTGGTAGAGGAAGAGGAAGAGGGAGGGGGGTTTCCTCAACACCTCGTTCTACTCAAAACAAATCATCATCTGGGCAACCTCCCCTGATGGATTTGCTGTAGTGGGTGGATTCTCTGTATCAGAAATATTTGGAAGATACAGATTGCCTTTTGTAGATTTTCGATCTTGTGGCACCCAGAGATGGATCTGAGGAACTGCATATCAGGTATGAGTACATTTTTTTGACCCTTGCAAGTAAAGCGTGAGTTGGGAATGCGAGTTGATTTTTGGTAAATGCATTTTTTTCTGTTTATAATCAAAATTTTGAACTAGTTTATAATGGAAATTTTGTATGCCTCTCAAAGTTGTATTATTCATTCATATATAAGTTCCACTCCCAGTTTGTGACTAGTTTTTGAATGACAATAAAGGAAGTTAATTCATGTCTCCCCAATGCTTCATAAGGGTTTATGCCTCTTCAGTTATCTCTCTCCCTCGTTTTGTCAATTGATATCACATATGATGCCATTTCTTCAACCCACTCATCGTGCTCTTCCTATGCTCCCTTCAAAGTTCAAATAGTTTATATATTCTACCAAAACTAACTTAGTAATTTTCGGGACTTACTAGCTTCCCATATCACTAAATTCACAACCAATTTTTAGATTTTAGGTTTGATAATTTCTAGTTTTTACTTTATGGTCCCTTAGTTCATTTTGGTCCCTGTACTTTTGATTCATTTTGATGTCAGTACTTTTAAAAAGTTTTCAATTTATCTCTATTCGTTTTCAATTTATCTCTATTCGTAAAGCGTAGGTTTTATACATTATTGAAATTCTTCCATACATATCAACGTCTACGTTTCAAAAAATGTAGCAAGTAAAATTTCATGCTTAAATAATTATCGAAAAAATGAAGGAACTAAATTGATCAATTTTCAAAAGTACAACATAAACATGGTCATTTCGGAGTCATATAATTAAGTGTAAATGGAAGCACATACATCACATAATTCATACGAATATCATCAAAATTTAAGAACATATAAACAAGACTATAGGGTATATGTTATTCGTGCAACAATAATTTTATTCAACTAAACCCATAAGTCTTAGACTTTTGTAAGCTGACAATCGCTTAATCTCAACTTCAATATGAATGCATTAAAATTATTAAACTTGGAGCTCATTCATGAGGGATAATATTAGTTATTTATTTTAAATTAAACCTAAATAGTGATAAATAACCTTAGTTGGCTAAAATAGTAACCAAATTGACCTTTGTTAGCCTAAATTAGGTTCAAAACGCTTTTGAGACAAGCCATCGATGCAAAGCAGTATCGATTGAGGTAAGTCCTGTCAATATAAAACAAAGCAGCATCGACTCAGGTCAATCACATCGATACAAAACAGCGTGGACAAAACCAACCTCTATTGTCACTAACATAATGCATCGACAAACAAAATTTCTACCTACAAAAGGTCACCCAAGAAGGTTTTCTCTATGGCCCTTCACAACAACTTTTTTGCTTTTCCCATCTCTTTGTGGCATTGAAGAAACCCTAGATTATAGTACCAATAATTAAGAATCATAATATATTATTCTAAAAGAGGTCAAAGAAGTGGGGATAATAAATCCAAAGATACAATAAACTCACCAAAAATATGCCATCTAAAGAGCCCAACGTGAACAATCTTCTATTGGAGTTCGAGTTCGAGTTCATCCTTCATCGTACTAACGTTTCTAATGCATGGAGTAAGCCAACTTTGAGCTCTAAAGCGTTTATACTTGCCCCAACAATTTGGAATTAAATTAATAGACGATCCTCGTTCCACTGCTGTTACTGCACAACAACACGCCACGGTTCGGATAGGCGACAAAGGCTAGGAACTAACTTCTTCTCTGTAGTCTGCACAACTTTGAAGGTATTAGCTTTGCCCACCAATGGTGACTCGAGTAACTTACTTTCTGAGACCTGATAATCGAAAATCCCTTGGCTATCTCATTGAGGGCTATCTATGAACATAAAAGACTTGCACGAAAAAGTTTCCTAGAGCTTCATACTTGCAGATCCTTTTACCATCCGCCATATCAACTACCAATAGTCCCCACAAGAGCAACGCCCATCTTTGAAATGATGGAAACGAACCGAATCTCTAAGAATTATCTCTCTTTTCTCGATTATCGAGAAGAGCTTCATCGCCCTGTGGCAATCTAAACAAATCCTCAGGTTCTTCATCACTCTCACTGGAGCTGAGTCTGGCAAATGGATGATCCCAAAAGCCACAGCCAACTTTTCACTGTGATAGTTCACCAACACATTGATCATGGATTCATACTCAATTTTGTAATCAAATTCATCCTTCATCAAATCTAAACTCTTAGTCTTTGCTAACATTTCGTCCAACTTCGCATAAATCAGTTCACTATTTTTGTGAGAGCGATCACCTGAAACAAATGAGTACATTTTATCTCCTACTTCTATCCAGCTTAGACCAGGTTCTTTCTTAATTCTCCGATCTTCCATTAATTTCCTGACTTTTAAGGCATCTTGCTTGTTTCCAGCATCCATATAAATGTTATAGAGAAGCACATAAGATGCAGATGCCAAAGGTTCAAGCTCAATTACTTTCTCTGCAACACGTTTTGCAGTGAATGTATCCTTGTGAATCCTGCAAGCACTTAGTAGAGCTCGCCACATCACTGGTTCGTGCTCGAAACCTAAGTCCAAAATTAAACTCTCTGCATCGACCAACCTTCCAGCTCGACCAAGAAGATCAACAACACAGGCACAATGCTTGACATGACTCGTCATAATGTGATCTTTCTTCATAGTATCAAAGTACCTGTCACCAGCAAAACCGGACGGATGGATTATATAGAAACATAGTCAAGCATAAGACTGAGACAGACCGTCTAAAACAGTAGACGGGTAAGAGATCTTCACATTTTTTAATCGAAAAGTAACCATATAACATAGCATTTAGGATTGAATTTAAGGGAAAATGACTAAAAGGAGTACGAGGCAGAAGTATACACCTCCAAACCCTGTTTAAGCCTTGAGGGAGCAGAGACCGAAAATAAATAAATAAATAACAGCCCAAATAGCAAATCCTGACATAAATTATTATAGGGTCAAGTGATTTTGGATTAGGCTAATGCCTTCACAACACCTGTCATAATCTTATATCCCCAAGCCTTTCAACATGTAAAAATTTGGTATTGAATGACAAGTAGAGATTCATGACTCACCTTAATCCTTCTTCAACAAGCCCTCTGTGACTACATGCGATTAGAACTCCAAGGAAGGCAAAGTGATTAGGCTCAATTCCACAACTCTTCATCAGGTCAAAGAATCTCAAAGCCTCGATTGCATGCCCATGCTGTGCATTGCTGCAAATTATTGTTGACCAAGACACAACATCGGGATTTTCCATTTGTTGAAAGGTTAGATTGGCTGAATATAGATCTCCAGACTTGGCATACATCCAAATCTGTGAATTCTGAAAGATGGTGTATCTCGAGATGCCAATTTTACTTGCATAACCCTGGATTTGTTCTCCAGATCTTAACATGCCCATATTTGCACAAGCACTCAAGATCGTGGACAAAATGAACTCATCAGGTTTCTCTTTGGATGCCAAAAGTTCATAGAACAAAGCCAATGCACGTTCAAATTCTCCCTTTTGAAGGTAACCAACAATCATGGCAGTAATCGGGACTATAGTCAAATTATGAATAGAGTTAAAACATGAAAAAGCATCCTTTATTGAGCCTAACAAAAAATACAAATCAATAAGAACACTTCCAATGTACTCATCCGACTGAAGGCCATTCTTGCATATTAAAGCATGAATTTGCTTTGCAAATTCAAAATCCTCAACAGCAATACAAGCTTTAAGTAAGCTTGAGTATGTAAACATGGACGGTTTTATCCCACAGCTTTTCATCTCAAAGAAAAGATTGAGGGCTTTGTACGCACATTTATCTTCAATTTTCTCTTGTTGGAGCAAACCAGCCATCATTGCATTATACATCACAACATTTTTGTCCATCATTTGGTCAAAGATTTGAATAGCATCATCCAAACTTCCAGTTTTTGCATACATATCAAGCAATGCAGTCCCAACAACAACGTCCAGATGTAGGCCAAGTTTGATTGTGAGGCCATGAAGCATTGTCCCAAATATTTTTGAACCATTGAAGTTTGAGCTACAAGCCTTCAGGGCACTTCCTAGAGTATAAGTACTCAAAGTCAAGCCAGACTGATGCATTTTCATCAGAATTGTCAATAGCTCTTCATATTTTCCATTTTGTGCATAACCAGCAATCAACGAATTCCAAGAAACACCATCTAAATTATTAGCATGGTTAAACAACATCCTTGCATGATCAACCTGGTTGCATTTTGAATACATGTCAATAAGGGAATTGGTCAGAACAACTTGGGAGCCTAACCCACTAACTAAAATTAACCCATGAACCATCTTACCCGCATAAAGATCCCCACTTTGACTACATGCTGTAAGAGGGCCTGCACAAGTGTACTTATCAAGTTTCAAACCAAGTCTTCTTGCTTTATTAAACAAAATCATGGCCTTGTCAAGGGTTCCTATCTGAATATATCCAGAAATCAAAGAGTTGAAAGTTATGATGTTTGGTTTTGGCATTTTATTAAACAATTTGTCAGCAGATTGTATATCCCCACATTTGCAGTACATGTTAAGAAGATTGTTCCGCAAAAATAGGCAAGGCTTGAAAAAAGTTTTGATCATGTGGGCATGAACAAGCTGGCCATGGTTCAAGTTCCCAGTTTTAGTAGCTGATTGAACCAGCTTAACATAGTCTGCAGATTCTAAAAGGAAAGTCAAAGAATATGGTGGACAAACTTGTGATGGGCCCAATGAGTTCAACTCCGAAGTGGCAAAAGACTCTATCCGTTGTCTACTGAAAACAGGAAGCATGGGGAACATAGAGGTACAGGAAAGAAAACCGAATCTCCAAACAAATGGTTTCTGAGGCAACATTGTTTCATATTGCTAAATAACTAAACCTGTACAGAGTTTCAAGTGAGATTTAAAAGAGGGATGATCTATTGTGAATGAACTGAATAGAACAGCTAACTCTACCAAAAAGTCTTCCTCGACCCTGCATGTTAACCAATTGAGTAGTCAACAAAAGAGGAAATACTATTAGAACTGTTGGTTAGCTAGTACAACACAACGCATAATAATTGAAAATAAAAATAGATCATATCTACTAATTAGAATCAGGAGTTTGATACCTAAGAAGCAAAACAAAAATTAATCAACCTTAGAAAATTATTTTTTCCCTTCTTCAGCTAGGTAGCTATGTAGATAGCGATCGATCCCAAACTACAAAAATTTATACACGTAAAAAAGGAAAAACAGATGGACCAAGTGATGTAATTAATTGAAAGTGAGATGAGGTTGCCCTTCGAGAGGGGGGTGTTGTATTGTTGTGGGGCCACTTCATACAGTTAGTTATATTTGTGTCAGTTAGTCAGAGGAGTACTTAAAGGCTGTCTAAGTAGGGAGAAGGCATCTTTTTGGCATTTGGCTTAATTGTAGCCTTTGTTGGGCATTTTGGAAAGGGAGGAGTTCCCAAAATTCCCTTGACGATTGCCAAAAATAGTGAATACATAATTTGAGGTTTATCACTTTGGTGTCACAACCCCATTCCTAGCAAAGTGGCAGCCTTGGAAGAAAGGATTTCAACAATGCAGATTGGAATGGAAGAGTGTTTTGATCAGTGATTTGACGTGATTCAGTGATTTTTTTAGAAGCAATTGAGCGGAGAGGATAAGATCGCAAGAGAATTTGCACAAATTAGTGAAGGACTTGGTCGGATAATGGAGCAAAAGTTAGAGCAAGCACTTGAGATTTGGTCAAGAAGACAAGAAACTGTTCTCCTAAGAAATCCTGTGTGGTCATGTAAAGTCCCTTTGTTTGATATGCGTATGAGGAAGTTGGAGATTCTGATCTCTAAAGGATAAGATGAAGAAGACCCTTAGAGTTGGCTACATTGAGTAGAGAGATACTTTGTTGTAAATCAATTAAGGGAGAAGGATAAATTGGATGCAGTGGTTTTGTGCTTGGAGGGAGAAGCTCTCGATTGGAACCAATGGGAAGATGCAAGAATGCAGGTTGGGAATGAGTCCTAATCCAAGCCCTAAATCCACATCTGCTACAGGGAACTTGGGTCAAGCAGCCCGAACCATATCGTGAAGTCCAACCCAAAATTTAAATGCGAGCACTTCAATGACTTCAAACATATCTTCAATCCCTATAACCCCACTTGACTCGATCAGTAAGCGACTTGTGAATGGAAATGAACGCTTAACAAAAAGCGAGTTGAAGGTTAAGTATGAAAAACGGTTTTGTTTCAAATATGACTAGAAAAACGTTAAAGGCCATAAGTACAAGAAAAGAAAGAACTGGAAGTCTTGTTGCACTTGGATGAAGAAATGGAAATTATAAATGAAGCGTCAATTGACGAAGAAATTTTGGAGGGGATGGCAACAACATTCGAGATCCTCGATTTGAAATCGAAGGAGGCTGATTTGTCCTTGAAAATGTGTGTCCTTACTGTAATCCTCAGTTTCAAAAGGATGAAATTGAACATCTTGTGAAAGAATGTTGCTAGCAGGTATTATACAGCCGTCAAGAACATGTTCAAGCCTTATGCTGTTAGTTAAAAAGAAAGATGGGAGTTGGCATTTATGTGTTGATTACTAAGATTTGAATTGAGCCATTGTCCCTGATTGTTTATTGAGAATGTTGAATGAATTGTACGGCCCTACAATATTTTCAAAAATAGATCTCAAGTTGGATTATCATCAGATTCGGATTTCTTCAAAGGACATTCCAAAAACAGCTTTTCGTACTTATGAGGATCAATACTGTTTTTGGTGAAGTCATTTGGTCTTTGGAACGCTCTGTCAACATTCCAATCAACTATGAATTATTTGTTTCTGCCATATTTGAGGAAATCTGTGCTAGTCTTCTGTGATGATATCCTCATCTATAGCCCAATAGTGAGTTCACACACCTTCCACCTTGCTACTGTGTTGAGAATAACGAATCAGTTGGTGGCTAATGTTAAAAAATGTCATTTTGCGGAAGTTCGAATAGAGTACTTGGGTCACTTAGTGTCATCAAAGAGAGTAGCAGTTGATTCGTTTAAATTATAGGCTATGGAGAAATGGGAAGTGCCCAGAAACATAATATAGTCACGGGGATTCCTTGGTTTAACAGGGTATTATCGAAAATTTGTGACCAGTAATGGAACTCTAACCTTTCCTTTGGCTTAGTAGTCGAAGAAGGATAACTTTAGTTGGAATGCAGCCGCCCAGTGTCACGGTCCTATATTCTTGACCGTGCGGCGTCGTGATCTATACACGCTCACGACCAGCCTTAAGGGGAATTAAGCCCCATATATATTTTTCGCCCCGGCTTTGTGGCTTCGTCGGACCTTAGGCGAGGTTTGTCTTCGCCAATCGAACATCGCTTGTGCGGAATCCAAGCTTGTCCAACCACACACGCCGCCTGTGCATGTATGTTCAATCGTCTGCGACACATCCGACTTGCCTCTACGCTAGGCCAACTCATTCGGCTCGACCTTGCCTCTACTCGGGCCAAGGTCTCTCAATACAACGTCGCATCTCATCTTGCCATCTCGATCNGGTCTCTCAATACAACATCGCATCTCATCTTGTCATCTCGATCCCCGTCGACGGGGTCCATATGTCTTGATGCCATCCCGAGTCTCGGGATGTCGTCGACCATCATAACTCGTTCAGTCGTGCCATCGAGAATGGGCCCGCGTGTCGTTCATCTCATCGGGACTTCCCGAACATCCATCCATCCGGGTTCTATCGAGGCATAGGCCCTCCCGTGCCCATGCCGAGTCATTTACGGATACCGTACCGGATAGCGGGTGTATGTAGCAACCTCCAACACGCGGGCTAGGGCGCAATACCGGCACACCCGTGCCGTCCGGTACTGTCCTTCAAAAACCCATTTCAAAGGAAGTCGCCCGAGACACTCGTCTCGGCACGCTCGCCCACACTGTGACACACGTATGTGCCACAGGGTAGCTCACTTAGGCCACAGGGCCCAGGGGTGGTGGAGAGCTAACACCATGGTACCCCCTATAGTACATTTTGAGCCATTTTCATTCTACCAGGAGTAGACATGATTTTCGTGAGGTGTCATACGGTGTCGTGCATTGTCCGTCCAATGTCCGATCGACACCAAACTTGGCGAGCATTCATATTTCATATGGACGGACTTAACTCCCGAACCGCATGACCAAATTCCTTCCGGAACCTCGACTTTTGAGGTTAAGGCCCGGGGCCCTACCCGGCCCTTCAACAAGCCTATCTTGTCCTTCATGTCTATGCTGATGTCTCTGTTATGCTTGTGTCTCAACATGTCTTCAATACCCACTTTGCGTGGTGGTGTGTTGGATGATGCATCGTCCTCCTCGATCGCATCATGGCATTCTTCTACGTTGGCCCGCATATGGCCGGATGGGCGTCTCTTGAGGGACGCCCCTTTGCTTGTCATGGCATGAGGGTCACAACCTACTCTCTTGTGACATTCTCCCCCACTTAACTTAGTCATCGTCCTCGAAGACTTACTCGGGTCACAATCATATTGCAGATTGTGACACCCAGCAGGCATATGAGCAGCAGTGGGAAACCATCTTCAGGATATTACCAACGGTCACTTTAACAATATGCTCTGTTATACATAAAGCTCAAAGAGGCAATGTTGTCCTACTTAGAATCAATGATGAAAAACTTTTCTACAATTCTCCGTTTCTTGGGACAAGGTACATCAGGTGGCATTAAAGTGAGTTTGTATAAAGACTTTCAACATTGGCACATTCTAAAAAATCTCAATTCATCTTCAACAACACACCCTTCCCTTAGAAGAGCTGTATGTTGGATGATGTCCATCAAAGTCCTTGAATTTCCCAGATAATAGATTGCCAAAATGTTTCATATGGAAAGATTCCTAGAAGCTCAAAACGAAACCAAAAGCTATATCCCATCACCTAGAGCTATTTACTGGTTAATCTGAGGGGGAGAATTTCAAATTTGAAAAAAGACTCAAGGACTCCTTACCAACTAACATACATTGAAGAGAGAAGCTTGAATACTCATGGTCGAAGAATCAAGGCAATTTCAGCAGATACCATAACGATATACAAACGATCAAGGCCTCAATTGAAAGCGACTGTTATTAGTTATGATTATTATTATGCAATTCGGCTGTTGTTACTAAAAATAAATAGATCAAAATAACTCCTCCATTCATTCATAAGACAAATCCTAATTTATGACTTCCAAGTTAGAAAAGACAGAGATGGAGATGGGGAGAATACCAGTTACAACAACAGAGTAGAAAATCAGAGCAAAGCCGCAAGGAGGGAGCCTGCGGTTGCACGAGCGGAAGAAAGACGGCGGTGGGAGCGGCGGCGGCGACACTGAGATGCTGAAAGGGAGAAGGTGGAGCATGTGGAGGCAGAGGAATTTGAACCCATGTTTCTCATCGATTGTAGTTTGGGACTTGCTTATTTTCATATTACCCTAAATTCTTTTTTTTCGATTTAAATTACAATTTTTTTTTTATCCTATTTGATTATTATGTACTTTTATAAATATTTAATATATATCTATTTATATAATAAATTATGAACTAATTCATTTATAATATATAGATTTGAGTTTTATTTAATGAAACCTCACTTTTTTTTTATTTTATATTTAGTAAATTATTAAATAATCGAATAAATATAAATTTAAAGGTCGAGAAATCAATTTTATAATTTTTATTTTTTTTAGATCCAAGAATAATAGTTTCTATTCTTGGACGATCAACATAGCTAATTTAGCGAATATTCATGTATTTATAATTAAATAATACTTTTTTTATTGTTACGACCTCTTTTGTGGAAGCACAAACCAAAGCCATGAGAGCTTATGACAATATCAATTTAGTCGATCTTTTTAGGTGGAGAGTCGTGTTCATCTAACTTGGTATCATGTGTGTTTGGCGTGTGGGTTGCTAATTGTGAGTTTGGTGCTCAACCTGAAGTTTTTTTTTTTTTTTTTCTTTTTCCAAATTCATAAGGAACGAGCATGATTAGAACTTTCTTTGATTATTCTCGATTCTAAGGTCTTCATGAAACTTCATTTTTGGTGTCTTGAGAAACGAATAGGACTAATTTGTTTGTAGGCTCGGATTGAATTTTTAACAATTCTTCCCTCCGTTAGCTAGAAAACTCAAACTGGATTGGGCAAACATGTTTGAGCCACGTTCAACTCTCAATCTTTCATAGAACTTGTCGGGGAGCTCATTTAGAACGTGTAGGAATTGGTCTGAGCGAAAATGGTAAACCATAACCCTCAAATATAGAAGAAATTCGAGAAAAGTCCCATAACTTCTTATTTATAACCCAAACTCTCATCGACATGGATGGTTCCAAAATCGAGCTCAATTTAATCTTAAAGTTTTCAAGTTCTTAGCCGTAAAATATATTCATCAGGGTGATACTAACGGTAGTTTTAAATTTTAGTCATTAGATCGAAAAAATTCCAATTTTTTTGAACATATTAAAACGGATGCTAATCATTTAATTTCATTTTTACTCGATAAGTATCTCACATCATTCATTTAAATATATATTATATCGTATCATGTCTAGTTCAATTAATCCGTTACGAACGAATTAATTAATTAAATTAAGCTTGAGTTCCACACCATCAAAAAGGGCAAAACGAAGCAAATGGTTGATGCGGCAAATTGAATCAAATAAAAAAGGTTTGACACTAATTGCAAATGTGTTTGGTCTTCATGCACCCAATGCCTTTACCCACAATCAAATTATTTTCCATCCTTTTTCTAATATCTTTTCACGTAACTTAATTAATTGTTCGAAATTCTTATCCACACATACGTCTACTATACACTATTGAACGACCCTGTAATTTTCAGTACATTTATGGGTGTCAAAACAGGTTAAGATTGAAAATCTATTCCCTTAAACAAAAAATAATCTTCGAGATTGTGTAATGCTTACTCTAAAACTATTTGTGTTATACAGTAGTGATATTTTCTTCACAAACTTCGTGAACGGCTAATAGTTTGAATTACCCATCTCATGGAAAACCCTTTTCGCTCCACTTAGCCCTATCTCCCGTAAGGGTGTTTTAGTGATAGGTTGTATAGGAACTAAGACGATCCTATTTGGTCAAATACCTAGTGACAAACTCTTATCTTCTTTTCATTACAATATTTCTGAACAAGTTCCCGAATAACAACCCTAAGGATTTTCTTATTGATGATAGTGACGATACCGATATCAACAGTGATCTTGATATGGAGCTAGAGCTTCTAACTATGGATATGATGCCAGAAATAGACAGAGGACGGGAGAAAGTTGGAAAGTAGTAAAAAAAATATGAGGGGCAAATTTGGAATATGGAAAAAGCCTCAAAATTTGGAAGATTTGTAGTGAATTATTTGGACAAATCCACACTTTTTGGCTGATTATCACTTCATTCCAATCCTTTTCTCTAAGATTGTGAATATACTCAATTTGTCTGTCTCGCATGCCCTAACCCCAATTATTTCTAATTTTATTTTTAAATTAAATATTATTTATTTATATGAAATTCTAATATAAAAAAAAAAAATAAGAAGATAAGAATGGAAGTAAAGGGAATGAAATGAAATCAAATTCTTTGTTGGGAAGGAATCTGGAGGGAATAAAATAAAATAAAATAAAGATTCTTTTAAATATTATGCATCCCCACCCCCAACTTTCTTATTATTTGCATTTTGGCCCCAATTTTGATTAGTTCAACGCTTTGGGCGCCGATTTCTTAGCGTAATCCAAGGCCCCTCCATTTTATTCAAATTATTTTTGCGCCATTTGCGCCCTTTCCCTTTCCACTTTTCTAATTATACTATGACCCCTTTTTTCTTTAAAATTAAAAATCATATTAAAAATAATTATAATTATACCTTTTTTTTTTTACCCAATCTCTATTTAGTCTTCTTTCTTTCAATGCTTTATCTCATATTTTCAATATCCACTTTGGATAATTTATTTTTTAATTTGGCGTTTAAATTTTTCGATCCGCCAAATAAAATAAAATATTACGTCTGTTGATAACGTATAAAATGTGAATGATTTTGTAAATCTCATATCGTATAGTAATTGCGTTATTTAAGGAGTAAATTTTTGGGCTTTAATTCGAGTTGAGTGATAAAAACATAATAAAAGTGAATTGAATTTTGAAATCGTATCAAAATCTAAACCCAAAATCATGGAATTTGGTTTTCTCATAAACGAGACCTTGTTTTTTGAGCATGAAATGGTCGGGCATTGACCGAGGCACTTTCACCCGATCATTTTCCTATAAAGTGCTTCCTCCCCACCATTTCTGATGCCATGTTAAGAATGAGAAATAGAAATGGGCTTAAAAGGATGATGATATATCTTATAGAAGGTGATCTTAATTCATACAGTGTTCTCTGTTTCGATCTCAGTCACTTTTCTTATGTTCTTCCTCTTCTCCTGCTCTGGTACCATGTTAAGAATGAGTTCCACCTATGTTTCTTGGACTTTTGATCCCACCTATGTTTCTCATTCTTAACCGACCATTTAATATTTATATATTTTAGTTAAGAAATGAGTATATGAATAAGCTGAGACTATATTTAAATGATTTGGACACTCCCATGATCCATGTTGATCTTTTTTCAATGGCTCAATTATAAGAACCTGTCTAGGGGCGCGGGTGGCTGTCTAGGGAAGCAAAGAGAAGCATAAGAATTTCAAAATAACACGTGTTTTATTTTTAACAATTCGATATTGAGTGACCTTTTGATATACGTTGGTCTCTTTTCGGTGGATCAATCATATAAACTCCAAAATTAAGTATGCTTTACTTAGAACAATTCTATGTCGGGTTACTTCCTGACCTGTGTTGGTCTCTTTTCGGTGGCTCAATCATTGGGACTCCAAATTTAAGTATGTTTTACTTGGAACAATTCTATGTTAGGTGACATTTTTACGTGTATTGATTTGTGGAGATAGTTTTTACTCTCAAAAGTAAGAAATAAATAACGTGATCATATTGCTAGATATACATGTGTCTCATTCTTAGATTTTGAATTTTGGGCATGAGACGTTACAACTGATAATATAAATGCCAAATTCTCGAATTTCGAATCTTCCAAAGCTATCTTCCCATTATTCTCTCTCACTAGAACATTCCAAAAACGAAAAAAATTTGGTGCATTGACGTGGATGCTAGTATATAAAAATTAAAAGACATGTCGACATCATTTACATAGTAAAAACGATCTTAATCTTCTACGTAGTTGTCAAGAATATCTAAAGATGTCCACGAGACCGGGCGAAGATGGAGAAGTTTTTCCCGACCCCATTTAACAAATGGAGAATATAATTTTTATCCCGACCCCATTTAGTTAATTACGATCCATATAAATTTTTTTCCTTTCGGGTTTACATTTGATTTATGGCTTCATATATTCAGAAAAAGGTAACAAAGCCTTGAATTGCTCTCAAAAATGGAAATAAAATGCTCTAAAAAATGGAAAGCCTTTGCTATAAAAGGGAGAGAAATTGAAGCCAATAAACATTATCATTTATTAACTTTATAACGTCACGAATGGTTGGGCTGTAGGTGACTCGAGCAATCCGAATAACGTTCACAACCTAACCCAACTCTCTTTATTTCCAGCTAGATTGGGCTATCGGTTTTTTTTCTTCTTTTTTTACTTATCAAACATTCATAAGCCACAATACATCACTAACATCAGTTACAACGTCAAATACTCTTAATTTTTCATAATAATCTTAAAAGTAGAGTTAGGTTGTAACCCTATTTTCAGGTTGGTCTAGTTGACTAGACAAAAAAAAGTCAACCCACAAACCGACTCAATTTTTTTCGATTCTTCAAAAATTCAACTCAACCCAAATCGAAAAAAATAAATTTAAACCCAACCCAACTCGAATTTTTATGGTTTGAGTTAGATAGTCTGAATTAATCGAGCTATCAAGCTATACGAACACTCGTAATTGGTGAAGTAAATGGTAGGTTTTGAAGCATTATAAAGGGAGAGTTGAAGTTGGAGCATGATTTTAGGTAGAAGGCATAAAAAGGGGGAAGCTTTAATTTAGAAAGAAGCATGCAAATTTGAAGTGTGAGTATTAAAAACCACATTTGTTATTGACTTCCAAAACAAAAGCCTCAAATTGCGCTACTCATAAACTATGCCACTCTTTATAAACCCCATACTCCCTTTGCATCATCTTCAATTCAAACTCAAATATTAACCTCTTTTTTCATTACCCGCTTCTCCTATGGCTGCCACCACAAACGCTCCCACATTCTTCTTCTTCCTCCTCCTCCTCTCGTCTTCCTTCTCGTTCTATACCGCTCGTGCCAACCCCAATTATCGAGACGCTTTGGCTAAGTCCTTATTGTTCTTCCAAGGACAACGCTCTGGTAGAATCCCAAATGGTCAACAAATCGCTTGGAGGTCCAACTCTGGTCTCTATGACGGTGAACTCGCTCATGTATGTCTTAAAAGTTTTGACATGTTCTTGCTTTTTTACGGTTAAAATTTTTTTAAATAATGTAACCAATGTTTTAATTTTTTACCATTTTCAAAATTTTTATTAATATATTTTAAAAGAAAAAGAGAAAACAAAAATGGAATTAAATTAAATTATTACTGTTTTGTTTTTTTTTTTCCTTAAAAAATTCGAACTTTACCAAAATCGAATCGTTGGGCAATTCTCAGGTGGATTTAACCGGCGGGTACTACGACGCCGGCGACAATGTCAAATTCAACTTACCGATGGCATTCACAACCACAATGCTTTCATGGGGAGCACTCGAGTACGGAGCGCGTATGGGCTCGGAGTTACCCAACACACGCGCCGCCATCCGTTGGGCCACGGACTACCTTCTCAAGTGCGCAACCGCCACACCCGGCAAGCTCTACGTCGGCGTCGGCGACCCCAACGTCGACCACAAATGCTGGGAACGACCGGAGGACATGGATACAGTTAGGACTGTCTACTCTGTCTCTGCCGCAAACCCGGGGTCTGATGTGGCCGGCGAGACAGCCGCCGCTCTCGCCGCCGCGTCGTTGGTGTTCCGGCGGGTAGACAGAAAGTACTCCGGGCTGCTATTGGCGACGGCGAAGAAGGTGTTTCAGTTTGCCGTTGAGCATCGAGGGTCGTACAGTGATTCGCTTGGATCGGCTGTTTGTCCGTTTTATTGCTCTTATTCTGGGTATAAGGTAAAGATTCGGAATCTTTTTTTNAATTAAAAAATTTATGATATTAAATATTTTTTTTATATGAAAAATAGGATGAGCTTGTGTGGGGAGCAACATGGCTACTAAGAGCAACAAACGATGTTCGATACTTCAATTTGTTGAAGTCGTTGGGCGGCGACGATGTTCCCGACATCTTTAGTTGGGACAACAAATATGCTGGTGCTCATGTTCTTCTCTCCCGGGTAAATATTCTTTTCCCCTCTTTAACGCCTCGAGAACTCGGGTAATTTGGATTATCCATCCAATCCAATTCATAAAAATCGTTTGGGTTGAGTTGGGTTCGGTTCAATTTTTGAAAAATTGAAAAATTTGAGTTGGTTTGTCAGTTGACATTCTATTGGTCGGACTGATTTGATCAACTCGACCAATCGAAAAATGAGTTGCAACCCAATTCAAACATACCATAATTTTAATATTATTATGAAAATTAAAAATGTTTTACTTTTTTATGTTTGAGTTTTATGGTATTTTAGTTATTAAGTAATTAAAAAAAGAACAATAGGACGTTCCAACCTTTGGACTTACTACTCTTGAACGGGGTAAAATAGATGGAACCCTCCTTGGTTGTTCGAGTCACTAACTTGAATTTTTGGGATGGTTCAAAAGATTTCTCCAACCCAACTTGTGTACATCCACTCGTGTTAAATGGTTGGTTTCTATTGGTGCAGCGAGCATTACTGAACAATGACAAGAACTTTGATTCCTACAAACAAGAAGCTGAGTCATTCATGTGTCGGATTCTACCTAATTCTCCCTATTCCAGCACTCAATACACACAAGGTATGCTATTTTCCGTCCGGTTTAAGCATAATTCAATCCGTAGTTCATAATTTAAGCTCGAGAATTAAAAAGCTTTGGATTTGTGTAGGGGGATTGATGTTCAAGTTGCCACAAAGTAACCTCCAATATGTGACATCCATAACATTTTTGCTGACCACATATTCCAAGTACATGTCCGCCGCCAAGCACACCTTCAACTGCGGCGGCGTTCTTGTCACTCCGACATCCCTCAAGAATCTAGCAAAGCAACAGGTAACTAACTACCAAACGCCGTCGTTTTTGGGCTCAATTTAACAACACTTTTTAATTAATTTAACAATTTAAATAAATTAATTCAAATTGATTATGCAATTCAGGTTGATTATATATTGGGAGTGAACCCATTGAAGATGTCATACATGGTGGGGTTTGGCAAAACCTTCCCCAAAAGAATCCACCACAGAGGCTCTTCGCTGCCGTCCAAGGCCAGCCACCCTCAGGCCATCGGCTGCGACGGCGGTTTTCAGCCCTTTTTCTACTCCTACAACCCCAACCCCAACATCTTAACCGGCGCCGTCGTTGGTGGCCCCAATCAGAACGATGGCTTTCCCGACGACCGCTCTGATTACAGCCACTCCGAACCCGCCACGTACATCAACGCCGCCCTTGTTGGCCCCCTTGCCTTCTTCTCTGGCAAGACTAAATGATTCGATAAGATCTTATGTTATAACTACGTGAATATAGCTAGATTGATCCCCGAACGTGCGGATAAAAATAGCTCTTTTCTTTTTCTAAATGTGTTCGTAGCTTATCATACCACCAAAAAATATGGTGATAAAGTGACGAATTGAATTAAAACTTTGAAACTTTTCTTAAGAAATTCAAATCAAATCAAAATGTCTGTATAATTGTCTATTATGACTGTCTCAACTTATCCACTATAACTAACTCGACCTAAAAAAAATTAAGTCAAGTCAATTAGTTACCTACGTTCACTTATAAAATATAATTACATGAATAAGGCGTCTATTATTTACTTAAAAAAGTCAATTAAAATATAATTATGATTAAGACCGGTTATATTATTTACTTAAAATTAAATATTTATCTACCCTCCCAACTAACTAGATAAAGATCAATTACCGTAGGGTTGGGGCTCCCTGGAGAGCCACTTCAAACGGGATAGGGAACTCTTGTTTAAACGAATAATAGGGTAATAAAATAAGGACGGAGACGAAGATTACTGATATGAACCAAGAGACATCAATTATACAATATATTTCAATGAAGATGTGAAGAAAATGCTGTTGAAATTATCAAAAGATATTTCAATTCATGTCATAAAGAAGAATGAAGCTTAGCTTCATTGTTATAAATTTTGGGTAGATTACAATTTAGAGTAATTATATTTTAAGACTTTTTATTTACTTTAGGTTACATTTACATCAGGTTAATTATGGTCATAAAGTATGAATGTCACAACTCTTGGAATGCCTTTAACAGGGTCATTTGGAGGCTATATAAAGTCATGTATATTGTATTTGTAAGTAGACTTGTAAAATGTGGTAAAAGAAGCATTTGTGCTTTCATTTAGCCAATGACTAAGTTTCTTTGCAATTCTACGTAGTTTAGGTTGCATGTAGAATCATTCAAGCTCGACATGATCAATCTTGCTTGTGGAGTGATTCGAATCTCAAACAAGTGTCCTTGTCTTGAGATATTCGATCAACAAGCTAATCTGAATCTTACTTGTCTTGTAGTGATTTCCATATCATTTGGAATCAGAACCTTCCCATGGTTTGGTCCACAAAAAAATTAATTAAAAAGAATATAAAAAAAAAGTGGAAAAAGAAAAATCTCGTGAATCTCATTCATACAAATTATTGAAATCTCGACTTTAATATCTATAAAAATAAATAGAAAATTTTCTCCACCTGGCATGAATTATCGACCGACATTATTTTTCATTAAAAAATGTCTAATTTTATTACTTAAATATCAGATTTGTTGCTTTAGAAAAGTGGAAGGTTTGATTTGAGACCACTCTTGAATTTATTCGAGGACCTTTGTTTTTTTGTATTACTTTTTATTATTATTATTTTTTTTTATTTTAAAATTTCAAGTATTTCACTATACAAAATCCATCATTAATTACCTGAAAAAAAAAAGAAAATATTATAATATTTAATCATTCGCCCTCGACTTTTAAAAATCTTAGATCTAACTCGAATACATTATCAAATATATGTTAAAAAGCACGATGATAGTCTCCCTAACAATATCTCCGGTCAAGACCTATACACACCTTGCTCTTACCTCAATTTTTTTTAGAAAGGCTAAATATTGAAAATACTCGGGAAAATATGCATACATTTACGTCAAAAAATGACAAACTCGAGGGTCATAGCACATGAGATGAGTAGTTGATAGTTCTCGTGCATACATATAGGTAAACTGCATGTAATGACCTTAAATTTTTACTTAAAGTTGCTACTAACGTCTCATGCTAAGATGCCGAAATACAACTCTTAAAAACACAACATTGATAACATGAATTTCGAAGAAATTAAAACAACTTCATCTTTGAAAAACACCGTTATAGTCTTACGTGTTATAGTCTCTGCTTGTGATGCTGCCACATTTGTATATGGGCGGCTTACCTTTACCTGAAAAATGATGTAACACACGGCCTGAGTATTTCGAAAAATACTTAATAAGTGACCCAACTATACAGGTCATGCAAAAATGCAAACATGCTCTAGGGACCGTGGCTTCTTGTCCGAAGTAACTTTGGATGTGTAATACTTCCATACACATGACCCGCATGTGCGAGTGTGAATCTCCAGGTGGGTCGCACCCTCCCTCGACCCATCATCGTCAAGCAAGTTGTCTATAGCGACGTCTGAAGGTCAGCAAACCCCTGGGTGTCATGCTCAACATGATCACCGTCATCATCATCATAACATGTGCGTCCGCACTCATCATCATAAAAGGGGAAGTATCCCGATGCTTATGTACACACAACATGCATGAGGCCTCTCTATTTTTCATCTTAAAATATCTTTTTGATACAACCCTAATCTTATCTCTATCTTATTTTTAGTAATACATGCTCATTAGATATTTATGTTAATATCGTTATTCAGGCTCTTTAGGGTTGTGTCCTAGGCCGATTTCTCGACATGATGCAACATGACATTCATCACATACAACATGCTTAATATGGAAAACATCATCATATTGAGGTAACAACGTCATGCATCATAATCATCATAACTCATCATCATAATGCCATCAAATACATCATAATCATCAAGTATTAACATACATCATCATATAGCTCATATACATCATCATGCGTCGTAACTCATCATCATACATCATCACATAGTTAATTTACATCATCATACGACATTCTACGTCATAGCTCATATATCATACATCATAATTCATACAAGTTTCAAGTCTGTCCGATAGTAAGACCATTTACTTGGTTGGCCTTAGCCGGCGTCCTCCATAAATTTATAACGTTAGCTCTCGTTCCTCCAAAGTTGCTCTAATCATCGTTGGAGTTCGTTTTCTATTAGATAGTTCATCACCTTTCATTAGTATTTCACAAATAATAATAATTTCAATTGACATTTGTGAAATACGACATTAAAATGATCTCGGTCAAAATCAGCTTTGAAAGGATAAAAAAGCATAGGGAATGAGGTCCAGTTTGCTAAATCGAGCCGCCTCCGACGTTTTTAAGCCAAGGGATTGCGTGAAGCCTAGGACTTGTGTTTGCTATAGGTCTACACGTGTCGCTCAAGGGAAACGACATGACGTCGTTGCTTCTCAGGTCGAGACGCTCACGGGTCGCGTCGCTGCAGACGTAACTAATCGATCATGTTAGAAAAAGTAAAATAACTTTGAACCTACGACAATAAAAACAATTGAACCCACTAAAATAGAAGGAAACCAACCTATAATGGTGTGAGCTAGACCAATTTGGACCAAAAGCATAAGAAAATCCTTAAATTGGCCTAAAATTATAGAAAATTCTCGAATGGACCCTAAATCGATCTTGAACTCAAGGGAGATCAACAAATATCTACCTTACCCTGTGACGATTCGTTCCTTAATGAGCTGTTCGGCCTTCAAACGACATTCAATAAGTCTGTATGTGACAATGACATGAAACAAATGGAAGAGAGTCGATAAAAATTCACAAAAATTGATCATAGCTAGACGATATCCTTCAAAATTGAAAGAGAGCTTTGATGCACGGTGTGTTTTTGCATAGTTAACAAGTAAAAGGCAATTAATTTTTAAACCTTTAAAATTGTTTAATAAGTGATTAGTTCTCGATAGATCCTTGAAATTTTAAATTTTTGTCGAAAAATTCATAATTTAAATTAACAAATCTATTAAACACCAAGCGGGTAATATATATAATCGAGATCTATAAAATATCTATAAGACATACAATCGAGACCTATAAAATATCTAAGTGAAATAAAAAGCAATAAAATGATTAAATTTCCATCATTCCACGTGTACGGTTCAAATAAAGAGTGGAATAAGAAAATAGGAATCGACGTGGCAAATGGAAGCCATAAGAAATACAGGTCAATCGCCACACTGACTTAGCTGTCGTTTCTCTTTCTTGTTTATCCTTTACTCAATTTATTTTTGCTTGCTTTCTGAAACTTAGGGTTAGGGTTTTGCATCTGAACTCGCAGAACAATCATGTCAGGAAGATCAAATGGTTGCACTATTTACATAGGTTTGTTCCTTGTTATCTCTCTCTTTCATCTTTCGTTTTAACTCTTTCGTTTTCCTTTCATCAGGATTCTGTTGTTTGCGTTTTAAGCTATGTTGTTTTTACTTCCTTCCTTCCGTGAACTTCCGTATGTAAATTAGGCCTTTCGGTGCTGGATTTTCCTAAGAATTGTGTTTATTTCCTTCTATTATGTGCTACCAATGGATGTATAGGACATAATGACATATTTATCGATTCTCTTACAAAGCTCTGCTTTGATTTTCTTTGGTGGTGGAACAGAAAGGATTGGATCTTGTGCTGGATTTCTTCCTCCTCAACTTTTTTGCTCTCTTTTAAATGTATTTGATTCCTGTTTATAGCATGCTTGATTTGATAAAGCTAAAAAGCATACTTGATTTGCTGCTTGTGGGGTGAAGAGGATTGGAAGTTGGCCTTATTTTGTGTTTGTTTCACTTAGATCTCTTAGTTAAATTTCATTTATGCTTAACTGGTTCAATGTCGATTTCACTTTGCCCACCGTCTTTGATCTGCTTCTATGTAGATTTTCCTCTTATTCTCTAATAACTGGATACTCTGCGCATGTATTCTTCCGGGGAAATTTTATTCCCCCCTCTTATCTTCTGATATAGTATCATACATTAAATTTTAAGGATGCAGCCATCCTCTTACGGTTTAGATGCTACATCTTCTTCTGAGTCTGATTTTGTTACTCTCCACCTTCTATAGGTAATTTGGATGAAAGGGTAAGTGATAGAGTTCTGTATGACATTCTAATTCAAGCTGGGCGGGTAGTGGACTTGCACATTCCTCGGGACAAGGAATCCGGCAGGCCCAGGGGTTATGCTTTTGCAGAATATGAAAATGAGGAGATTACCAACTATGCTGTTAAGCTTTTCTCTGGTCTCGTGACTCTACATAATCGTACCCTAAAGTTTGCAGTATGTTATTAATTTTTTCTTTCTCAACGCAAATTTTTCTTTTATCTTGGTTTTTCTTGATCAAATTTGTTTCCTAACTTATACATGTTTTGTTTTTATATTAAAGTTTCATGTACTAAGTATATGTTAATTGGTGAAGTTATCTTTGTAACAATTTAAAATAATCTAAAAATTGTATTCATTCATATACCTTATGTGGCATATTGCCTAACTTTTCTGAAGTTTTAGAACCACATTCCAATTATACCTATTTGTTCTAGTTATTTCCAAATCATAGTTTGCATTTAGAAACAACCTTGTGTCATCATAATTAATCAATGGGAAGAACCAAGATAATTCATGGATCAAACTTCATAGTTTATCTCACAGTGATGGCCTTAATCCAGTTTAGTTTATATCACCACAAGTTTAAGTGACGAACTAAAACGTTCTTGAAAAACCAAAAACAAGTTTGAACATATAATTTCATATATTAAAATGATATCTATTAGTTTTCTATAAAGTTGTATCTTTTAAGTCTTATTTTGGACAGAATAGTAGCAATATAAACAATGGAGGGGAACATAGTGATATAAAGTTTCCTTTTCTTTTATATTTTAATAGATGATATTTTTTTATACACAATTATATACTGTGCTGTCTCGTATTTCCAATTTTGTAATCAGACGACTGTGCAATCTTCTTGCATCAGTTTTGATTGTGTGGTGAGTTTTAAAGTTATGGGAATGATGCATAATTTTTGACGTGCAAACAGGTATCTGGGCAAGACAAGCCTTCACCTAGTAGTAGTGCAATCACTTCATCATCAAATATATCTCATAAATCAAGGTCGCAGATTGTTCCAGGTTATTCTAATGAAATATCTTCATATTCCAATCGCTTGTCAAACTCGTGCAGGTTTTCTGCATACCGAGAGAACCATCTAGAAGGTGATTTTCCTGATTTTCCTTTATTTTTGTCTTTGTTTTGTTAGTTTGCTAAGAAGTTGTGTATGCTTTCACGTGCCTTTCCTACATTGGTTCAACGAATCTGTATTTCTTTTATTCAGCGCCTCCTTACCCTGGGTTAGTTAACCAATCTAATGGGTATGGATCAAATTCGGATCACCACAATAACCAATACAGTCAGAGATATTCTGGGACAAATTTGGATAGCTTTAACCATCCTAAATCACGCCGCCATGATACGAGTTATCCAGTACACTATCCTCCTTATGAACTTTTGAACTAAGGCAGCTAGCGCATACCATTTTGGTTAATCTTAATGGTGTCCTAAGTCTTAGGATAAGTTGGATCTCTTAGTTGGATGCAGAAGGTTTAGTAGAAATGACATGGTATTTGCTATGGGCATTCTGGTTCAATATATTGTCATTTTGTAGGTGTATGTATTTGTATGATTTAGCTGTGTTGTTATAGTTGATGCTCTAATTAAAGTATTGTAATCTATTTGATTAAATAGTCAGATTTTCTTCAACTCCAGTTTAATGTAATGGGAGTATAAATGATATTTTTCATGGTGACTGCAAGGAATAGCCTTTTGTTTTGTGTATATTGAATATTTATTTTTTTGTTGTGTATATTGAATATTTATTTTTCTTTGAAGTGTTTTACTTGATCCAATGTGTGAATGTTACTAATGTTTATACTTTTTGGTGGTGGCTTTATCATGTCGCCCTTTTAGAATTGGTTAATTTTATTTAAAGACAATGGGAAAAATTGTCGACCAGACTGGTTTACTTTTCAGTGAAGTGGAAGCTAAACTACTTGTTATCCTTGGCATTTTTGTTTGTGTTTATTGTCATTTCTGCCTCTGGGTATGCCAGTACTCTAATACTTGGTAGGTTAAATTGTAAGGTGGCATGATCTAGCTTTGACCTGCCCCCCTCACTATAATGCACAAGAGAACCTAGAAAAGTTCACTTTCTTCTGGGAAGAAGGAAAAGCCAAGCTCCAAAATGAGAATTGATATGACTGCTTTTGTTGCATTTTGTAGACCTAGTTCATAGCATCCTTGTTTGAATATATATTTTTCAGATTTACGTTTGTTTATCTATAATTTCATTGTTTAGCGTTTCAGTTTAGAACATGCTTGAATTCTGAAAAAAATTGAAAAATGAAATCTGAAAACTATTTAGAGTTGCTTTAATTTTTTGGAAACATTTCCGATAGTTGATTAAAGCATGCTCATTGTTTGTAACAAGCATAATTTTGGAAGCAGAAGAAATTTCGATGTCTGGTAACCTTTTGTTTGTCTTGTTCTCTTATCTTTTTAGACTTCTGATTCTTATGTTCTAAAGTGCTGCGTAATCTGAAAAATATGTATGGCATGCTTGAAAATTTCTTGACGTAATAGCTTTTTTAAAAGATTTAATGTTTGAAGAATTAGTTTTCTGAGAAACATAGGTTTGTACTAGTTTTGAGAGCCATTCGTTATTCGATAGTACATAAAACATTTGGTGATCAGGTTATTGGCAGCTCTATCCGAGGATCAATAGTGGTTTCTATCAATATTCAAGAATCTAAATGGCTCCTCTTATTTGGGCCCAAAGTTCTTGTGTGGAGTTGCCCATTAATTTTCCATTCTTTATAATATGAATTTGTGCATTTCCTCATTTCTTCCCGTTTTGTTGGTTGTGAAATCTTTATTTGATGTGTAATACGTTTGTTTGTATGGGTATGATAAATGATCTTTCTTTGGCTGCGTTGTAAGATTTTGGATAAGTTTGATGCAGTCATATAGCTTTAGTTAGCAAGTAGTGTTTTTGAGTGAAATCCTTTAGTATGAAGCACTAGTAGAGAAAAGTACATCGATTAAGTGCTGTCTAAGGATTTGCATTTGCTTTTTCAAACAAGAAGTGGAAGTGTAATGAAAAGCATCCACGTCCCAATGGATAGTACATCCTAAAGGCCTTCTAAACCTTTGGTGGTATAGGTTTGAATCCTAATGCTTAAGTTTTGCTTCTAGAGGCATATATTTTTAGTTTCGAATTTATATATGATGCCTTGTCAATAAAGTTGGAGAATGGTGGTAATCTGACGGAAATATGGAGCTTGGAAAGGATGGTAAAAGAACAGAGAATATGGAAGATGGATGGCGAGATTGAAGCAAATAGGCAAATTTGATTGCTTTTGTGGTGGAATAAGGCGTTTTGTTTTGTATTTGATTTTGTGCAATCACATAGAATTTGAATTGAAGGAGAGGTGCCCTTTAACTGTAATTAGTATAGCATATAGCTCATTAGGCAAGACAGTGGGTAAGCCGTGGTTTTCTGTCCGAAAGGATTACATTTCTGGCATCTTCTCTATAATTGTATTTAGAATTGTTTTTCTTTGTTAACCATCCAACTTCAAAGGCAGCAACAGGAGGGTTGTGCTCGTTGGATGATTACAAAGAAAATCTCGAGCTTATATTGGTCATGATGGTTGAAGAAGCTTGTTCGGATTGGTCATGGGCATGAGCAGAAGCTTAGAAAGCTGAGATACAAACTATTTGTGAAGAGTACAATGGAATGTAAAGCAAAGCATATGGGTAATTTATGATTTATTAATCATACGTTTTCTTTTTTAATGGAAATCATGTATTTCAATTTATATGAGCAAGTAGCATTTGAATCGAGTTTAACTCTTGAGACAATGAATAGTTTGTCTCTTATTTCCATTTGTTGGGATAAAATGTTGAAAATTAGGTTAGATTCAAAGTTTGGGTTTTCTTAATACAATAAATATAAGGAATGAGATTTGAAGCTTCAAATGTCAGAGATGCATTCACTAGGGGGATAAGTTTCTTCGGCTTTTGAAGGAAGTTGACTTTTGGGTTAGCTTTGACTTGACATGATCTTAAACTTGTAGGTTTAAGGTTTGTACAAGTCCAAGTCCAAGTCTAGCTGGCGCAAGACACTTTGGGCTCGGATTGAGGGTCTACTTTCAATCGCAATCACATGGCCTACCTCTTGGACTTGTCTCATTACATCGAGTTTGGGTCCGATTTGAGGTAACCCATTCAATTAGCCTATTAAACATTTATTTATTTATTTATTTTTAAAAAAAA